>NW_025726079.1:0-153951 GCF_021461395.2 Schistocerca americana | reverse complement strand
AGGAGGCGCTGAATGTTACAATTCACTATCATTTTTGCGTCGGATTCGAAAATCTAGACTCACAGGAGAAGGACCATGTGGTGCCCGAGGCAGCGATATCCCCTTGGAGACAATTCGGCTGGAGGCCGATGTATTGAATCTCGACGCAATTTGAGTGTTCCATCGGCATTAGGAGGCCCTGAACGTTATAATTAACTATCATTTTTGCGTCTGATTCGATAATCTAAACTCACAGGAGAACGACCATAAGGTGCCCGAGGTAGCAATAGACCCTTGGAGACAAGTCGGCTGGAGGCCGATGTATTGAATCTCGACGCAATTTGAGTGTTCCATCGGCATTAGGAGGCCCTGAGCGTTACAATTAACTATCATTTTTGCGTCGGGTTCGAAAATCTAGACTCACAGGAGAACGACCATAAGGTGCCCGAGGCAGCAATAGACCCTTGGAGACAAGTCGGCTGGAGGACGATGTATTGAATCTCGACGCAATTTGAGTGTTCCATCGTCATTAGAAGGCCCTGAACGTTACAATTAACTATCATTTTTGCGTCGGATTCGAAAATCTAGACTCACAGGAGAACGACCATAAGGTGCCCGAGGCAGCAATAGACCCTTGGAGACAAGTCGGCTGTAGGACGATGTATTGGATCGCGACGCAATTTGAGTCTTCTATCGTCATTAGGAGGCGCTGAACGTTACAATTCACTATCATTTTTGCGTCGGATTCGAAAATCTAGACTCACAGGATAAGGACCATGTGGTGCCCGAGGCAGCGATATCCCCTTGGAGACAAGTAGGCTGGAGGCCGATGTATTGAATCTCGACGCAATTTGAGTGTTCCATCGTCATTAGAAGGCCCTGAACGTTACAATTAACTATCATTTTTGCGTCGGATTCGAAAATCTAGACTCACAGGACAACGACCATAAGGTGCCCGAGGCAGCAATAGACCCTTGGAGACAAGTCGGCTGGAGGCCGATGTATTGAATCTCGACATAATTTGAGTGTTCCATCGGCATTAGGAGGCCCTGAACGTTATAATTAACTATCATTTTTGCGTCGGAATCGATAATCTAAACTCACAGGAGAACGACCATAAAGTGCCCGAGGCAGCAATAGACCCTTGGAGACAAGTCGGCTGGAGGCCGATGTATTGAATCTCGACGCAATTTGAGTGTTCCATCGTAATTACAAGTCCCTGAACGTTACAATTAACTATCATTTTTGCGTCGGGTTCGAAAATCTAGACTCACAGGAGAACGACCACAAGGTGCCCGAGGCAGTAATAGACCCTTGGAGACAAGTCGGCTGGAGGCCGATGTATTGAATCTCGACGCAATTTGAGTGTTCCATCGGCATTAGGAGGCCCTGAACGTTACAATTAACTATCATTTTAGCGTCGGGTTCGAAAATCTAGACTCGCAGGAGAACGACCATAAGGTGCCCGAGGCAGCAATAGACCCTTGGAGACAAGTCGGCTGGAGGACGATGTATTGAATCTCGACGCAATTTGAGAGTTCCATCGTCATTAGGCGGCCCTGAACGTTACAATTAACTATCATTTTTGCGTCGGATTCGAAAATCTAGAATTACAAGAGAAAGACCATAAAGTGCCCGAGGCAGCATTAGATCCTTGGAGACAAGTCGGCTGGAGGACGATGTATTGTATCTCGACGCAATTTGAGTGTTCCATCGTCATTAGAAGGCCCTGAACGTTACAATTGACTATCATTTTTGCGTCGCATTCGAAAATCTAGACTCACAGGACAACGATCATAAGGTGCCCGAGGCAGCAATAGACCCTTGGAGACAAGTCGGCTGGAGGACGATGTATTGGATCGCGACGCAATTTGAGTCTTCTATCGTCATCAGGAGGCGCTGAACGTTACAATTCACTATCATTTTTGCGTCGGATTCGAAAATCTAGACTCACAGGAGAAGGACCATGTGGTTCCCGAGGCGGCGATATCCCCTTGGAGACAAGTAGGCTGGAGGCCGATGTATTGAATCTCGACGCAATTTGAGTGTTCCATCGGCGTTAGGAGGCCCTGAACGTTATAATTAACTATCATTTTTGTGTCGGATTCGATAATCTAAACTCACAGGAGAACGACCATAAGGTGCCCGAGGCAGCAAAAGACCCTTGGAGACAAGTCGGCTGGACGCCGATGTATTGAATCTCGACGCAATTTGAGTGTTCCATCGGCATTAGGAGGCCCTGAACGTTACAATTAACTATCATTTTTGCGTCGGGTTCGAAAATCTAGACTCACAGGAGAACGACCATAAGGTGCCCGAGGCAGCAATAGACCCTTGGAGACAAGTCGGCTGGAGGCCGATGTATTGAATCTCGACGCAATTTGAGTGTTCCATCGGCATTAGGAGGCCCTGAACGTTACAATTAACTATCATTTTTGCGTCGGGTTCGAAAATCTAGACTCACAGGAGAACGACCATAAGGTGCCCGAGGCAGCAATAGACCCTTGGAGACAAGTCGGCTGGAGGCCGATGTATTGAATCTCGACGCAATTTGAGTGTTCCATCGTCATTAGAAGGCCCTGAACGTAACAATTAACTATCATTTTTCCGTCGGATTCGAAAATCTAGACTCACAGGACAACGACCATAAGGTGCCTGAGGCAGCAATAGACCCTTGGAGACAAGTCGGCTGGAGGCCGATGTATTGAATCTCGACATAATTTGAGTGTTCCATCGGCATTAGGAGGCCCTGAACGTTATAATTAACTATCATTTTTGCGCCGGATTCAATAATCTAAACTCACAGGAGAACGACCATAAGGTGACCGAGGCAGCAATAGACCCTTGGAGACAAGTCGGCTGGAGGCCGATGTATTGAATCTCGACGCAATTTGAGTGTTCCATCGTCATTACAAGGCCCTGAACGTTACAATTAACTATCATTTTTGCGTCGGGTTCGAAAATCTAGACTCACAGGAGAACGAACATAAGGTGACCGAGGCAGTAATAGACCCTTGGAGACAAGTCGGCTGGAGGCCGATGTATTGAATCTCGACGCAATTTGAGTGTTCCATCGGCATTAGGAGGCCCTGAACGTTACAATTAACTATCATTTTTGCGTCGGGTTTGAAAATCTAGACTCACAGGAGAACGACCATAAGGTGCCCGAGGCAGCAATAGACCCTTGGAGACAAGTCGGCTGGAGGACGATGTATTGAATCTCGACGCAATTTGAGTGTTCCATCGTCATTAGAAGGCCCTGAACGTTACAATTAACTATCATTTTTGCGTCGGATTCGAAAATCTAGACTCACAGGATAACGACCATAAGGTGCCCGAGGCAGCAATAGACCCTTGGAGACAAGTTGGCTGGAGGCCGATGCATTGAATCTCGACGCAATTTGAGTGTTCCATCGTCATTACAAGGCCCTGAACGTTACAATTAACTATCATTTTTGCGTCGGATTCGAAAATCTAGACTCACAGGAGAACGACCATAAGGTGCCCGAGGCAGCAATAGACCCTTGGAGACAAGTCGGCTGGAGGACGATGTATTGGATCGCGACGCAATTTGAGTCTTCTATCGTCATTAGGAGGCGCTGAACGTTACAATTCACTATCATTTTTGCGTCGGATTCGAAAATCTATACTCACAGGGGAAGGACCATGTGGTGCCCGAGGCAGCGATATCCCCTTGGAGACAAGTCGGCTGGAGGCCGATGTATTGAATCTCGACGCAATTGAGTGTTCCATCGGCATTAGGAGGCCCTGAACGTTATAATTAACGATCATTTTTGCGTCGGATTCGATAATCTAAACTCACAGGAGAACGACCATAAGGTGCCCAAGGCAGCAATAGACCCTTGGAGACAAGTCGGCTGGAGGCCGATGTATTGAATCTCGACGCAATTTGAGTGTTCCATCGGCATTAGGAGGCCCTGAACGTTACAATTAACTATCATTTTAGCGTCGGGTTCGAAAATCTAGACTCACAGGAGAACGACCATAAGGTGCCCGAGGCAGCAATAGACCCTTGGAGACAAGTCGGCTGGAGGCCGATGTAATGAATCTCGACGCAATTTGAGTGTTCCATCGGCATTAGGAGGCCCTGAACGTTACAATTAACTATCATTTTTTCGTCGGATTCGAAAATCTAGACTCACAGGAGAACGACCATAAGGTGCCCGAGGCAGCAATAGACCCTTGGAGACAAGTCGGCTGGAGGCCGATGTATTGAATCTCGACGCAATTTGAGTGTTCCATCGGCATTAGGAGGCCCTGAACGTTACAATTAACTATCATTTTTGCGTCGGGTTCGAAAATCTAGACTCACAGGAGAACGACCATAAGGTGCCCGAGGCAGCAATAGACCCTTGGAGACAAGTCGGCTGGAGGACGATGTATTGAATCTCGACGCAATTTGAGTGTTCCATCGTCATTAGAAGGCCCTGAACGTTACAATTAACTATCATTTTTGCGTCGGATTCGAAAATCTAGACTCACAGGAGAACGACCATAAGGTGCCCGAGGCAGCAATAGACCCTTGGAGACAAGTCGGCTGGAGGACGATGTATTGGATCGCGACGCAATTTGAGTCTTCTATCGTCATTAGGAGGCGCTGAACGTTACAATTCACTATCATTTTTGCGTCGGATTCGAAAATCTAGACTCACAGGATAAGGACCATGTGGTGCCCGAGGCAGCGATATCCCCTTGGAGACAAGTAGGCTGGAGGCCGATGTATTGAATCTAGACGCAATTTGAGTGTTCCATCGTCATTAGAAGGCCCTGAACGTTACAATTAACTATCATTTTTGCGTCGGATTCGAAAATCTAGACTCACAGGACAACGACCATAAGGTGCCCGAGGCAGCAATAGACCCTTGGAGACAAGTCGGCTGGAGGCCGATGTATTGAATCTCGACATAATTTGAGTGTTCCATCGGCATTAGGAGGCCCTGAACGTTATAATTAACTATCATTTTTGCGTCGGATTCGATAATCTAAACTCACAGGAGAACGACCATAAGGTGCCCGAGGCAGCAATAGACCCTTGGAGACAAGTCGGCTGGAGGCCGATGTATTGAATCTCGACGCAATTTGAGTGTTCCATCGTAATTACAAGTCCCTGAACGTTACAATTAACTATCATTTTTGCGTCGGGTTCGAAAATCTAGACTCACAGGAGAACGACCACAAGGTGCCCGAGGCAGTAATAGACCCTTGGAGACAAGTCGGCTGGAGGCCGATGTATTGAATCTCGACGCAATTTGAGTGTTCCATCGGCATTAGGAGGCCCTGAACGTTACAATTAACTATCATTTTAGCGTCGGGTTCGAAAATCTAGACTCGCAGGAGAACGACCATAAGGTGCCCGAGGCAGCAATAGACCCTTGGAGACAAGTCGGCTGGAGGACGATGTATTGAATCTCGACGCAATTTGAGAGTTCCATCGTCATTAGGCGGCCCTGAACGTTACAATTAACTATCATTTTTGCGTCGGATTCGAAATTCTAGACTCACAGGACAACGACCATAAGGAGCCCGAGGCAGCAATAGACCCTTGGAGACAAGTCGGCTGGAGGCAGATGTATTGAATCTCGACGCAATTTGAGTGTTCCATCGTCATTACAAGGCCCTGAACATTACAATTAACTATCATTTTTGCGTCGGATTCGAAAATCTAGACTCACAGGAGAACGACCATAAGGTGCCCGAGGCAGCAATAGACCCTTGGAGACAAGTCGGCTGGAGGACGATGTATTGGATCGCGACGCAATTTGAGTCTTCTATCGTCATTAGGAGGCGCTGAACGTTACAATTCACTATCATTTTTGCGTCGGATTCGAAAATCTAGACTCACAGGAGAACGACCATAAGGTGCCCGAGGCAGCAATAGACCCTTGGAGACAAGTCGGCTGGAGGACGAAGTATTGGATCTCGACGCAATTTGAGTGTTCCATCGTCATTAGAAGGCCCTGAACGTTACAATTAACTATCATTTTAGCGTCGTGTTCGAAAATCTAGACTCACAGGAGAACGACCATAAGGTGCCCGAGGCAGCAATAGACCCTTGGAGACAAGTCGGCTGGAGGACGATGTATTGAATCTCGACGCAATTTGAGTGTTCCATCGTCATTAGAAGGCCCTGAACGTTACAATTAACTATCATTTTGCGTCGGATTCGAAAATCTAGACTCACAGGAGAACGACCATACGGTGCCCGAGGCAGCAATAGACCCTTGGAGACAAGTCGGCTGGAGGACGATGTATTGGATCGCGACGCAATTTGAGTCTTCTATCGTCATTAGGAGGCGCTGAACGTTACAATTCACTATCATTTTTGCGTCGGATTCGAAAATCTAACCTCACAGGAGAACGACCATAAGGTGCCCGAGGCAGCAATAGACCCTTGGAGACAAGTCGGCTGGAATACGATGTATTGGATCGCGACGCAATTTGAGTCCTCTATCGTCATTAGGAGGCGCTGAACGTTACAATTCACTATCATTTTTGCGTCGGATTCGAAAATCTAGACTCACAGGAGAACGACCATAAAATGCCCGAGGCAGCAATAGACCCTTGGAGACAAGTCGGCTGGAGGCCGATGTATTGAATCTCGACGCAATTTGAGTGTTCCATCGGCATTAGGAGGCCCTGAACGTTACAATTAACTATCATTTTTGCGTCGGGTTTGAAAATCTAGACTCACAGGAGAACGACCATAAGGTGCCCGAGGCAGCAATAGACCCTTGGAGACAAGTCGGCTGGAGGCCGATGTATTGAATCTCGACGCAATTTGAATGTTCCATCGGCATTAGGAGGCCCTGAACGTTACAATTAACTATCATTTTTGCGTCGGATTCGAAAATCTAGACTCACAGGAGAACGACCATAAGGTGCCCGAGGCAGCAATAGACCCTTGGAGACAAGTCGGCTGGAGGACGATGTATTGGATCGCGACGCAATTTGAGTCTTCTATCGTCATTAGGAGGCGCTGAACGTTACAATTCACTATCATTTTTGCGTCGGATTCGAAAATCTAGACTCACAGGAGAAGGGACCTTGTGGTGCCCGAGGCAGCAATAGACCCTTGGAGACAAGTCGGCTGGAGGACGATGTATTGAATCTCGACGCAATTTGAGTGTTCCATCGTCATTAGAAGGCCCTGAACGTTACAATTAACTATCATTTTTGCGTCGGATTCGAAAATCTAGACTCACAGGAGAACGACCATAAGCTGCCCGAGGCAGCAATAGACCCTTGGAGAAAAGTCGGCTGGAGGACGATGTATAGGATCGCCACGCAATTTGAGTCTTCTATCGTCATTAGGAGGCGCTGAACGTTACAATTCACTATCATTTTTGCGTCGGATTCGAAAATCTAGACTCACAGGAGAACGACCATAAGCTGCCCGAGGCAGCAATAGACCCTTGGAGACAAGTCGGCTGGAGGACGATGTATTGGATCGCGACGCAATTTGAGTCTTCTATCGTCATTAGGAGGCGCTGAACGTTACAATTCACTATCATTTTTGCGTCGGATTCGAAAATCTAGACTCACAGGAGAACGACCATAAGGTGCCCGAGGCAGCAATAGACCCTTGGAGACAAGTCGGCTGGAGGACGATGTATTGGATCGCGACGCAATTTGAGTCTTCTATCGTCATTAGGAGGCGCTGAACGTTACAATTCACTATCATTTTTGCGTCGGATTCGAAAATCTAGACTCACAGGAGAACGACCATAAGGTGCCCGAGGCACCAATAGACCCTTGGAGACAAGTCGGCTGGAGGCCGATGTATTGAATCTCGACGCAATTTGAGTGTTCCATCGGCATTAGGAGGCCCTGAACGTTACAATTAACTATCATTTTTGCGTCGGGTTCGAAAATCTAGACTCACAGGAGAACGACCATAAGGTGCCCGAGGCAGCAATAGACCCTTGGAGACAAGTCGGCTGGAGGCCGATGTATTGAATCTCAACGCAATTTGAGTGTTCCATCGGCATTAGGAGGCCCTGAACGTTACAATTAACTATCATTTTTGCGTCGGATTCGAAAATCTAGACTCACAGGAGAACGACCATAAGGTGCCCGAGGCTGCAATAGACCATTGGAGACAAGTCGGCTGGAGGACGATGTATTGGATCGCGACGCAATTTGAGTCTTCTATCGTCATTAGGAGGCGCTGAACGTTACAATTCACTATCATTTTTGCGTCGGATTCGAAAATCTAGACTCACAGGAGAAGGACCATGTGGTGCCCGAGGCAGCAATAGACCCTTGGAGAAAAGTCGGCTGGAGGACGATGTATTGAATCTCGACGCAATTTGAGTGTTCCATCGTCATTAGAAGGCCCTGAACGTTACAATTAACTATCATTTTTGCGTCGGATTCGAAAATCTAGACTCACAGGAGAACGACCATAAGGTGCCCGAGGCAGCAATAGACCCTTGGAGAAAAGTCGGCTGGAGGACGATGTATAGGATCGCCACGCAATTTGAGTCTTCTATCGTCATTAGGAGGCGCTGAACGTTACAATTCACTATCATTTTTGCGTCGGATTCGAAAATCTACACCCACAGGAGAAGGACCTTGTGGTGCCCGAGGCAGCGATATCCCCTTGGAGACAAGTCGGCTGGAGGCCGATGTATTGAATCTCGACATAATTTGAGTGTTCCATCGGCATTAGGAGGCCCTGAACGTTATAATTAACGATCATTTTTGCGTCGGATTCGATAATCTAAACTCACAGGAGAACGACCATAAGGTGCCCGAGGCAGCGATATCCCCTTGGAGACAAGTAGGCTGGAGGCCGATGTATTGAATCTCGACGTTCCATCGGCATTAGGAGGCCCTGAACGTTATAATTAACTATCAATTTTGCGTCGGATTCGATAATCTAAACTCACAGGAGAACGACCTTAAGGTGCCCGAGGCAGCAATAGACCCTTGGAGACAAGTCGGCTGGAGGCCGATGTATTGAATCTCGACATAATTTGAGTGTTCCATCGGCATTAGGAGGCCCTGAACGTTATAATTAACTATCATTTTTCCGTCGGATTCGAAAATCTAGACTCACAGGAGAACGACCATAAGGTGCCTGATGCAGCAATAGACCCTCGGAGACAAGTCGGCTGGAGGCCGATGTATTGAATCTCGACGCAATTTGAGTGTTCCATCATCATTACAAGGCCCTGAACGTTACAATTAACTATCATTTTTCCGTCGGATTCGAAAATCTAGACTCACAGGAGAACGACCATAAGGTGCCCGATGCAGCAATAGACCCTTGGAGACAAGTCGGCTGGAGGCCGATGAATTGAATCTCGACGCAATTTGAGTGTTCCATCGGCATTAGGAGGCCCTGAACGTTACAATTAACTATCATTTTTGCGTCGGGTTCGAAATTCTAGACTCACAGGAGAACGACCATAAGGTGCCCGAGGCAGCAATAGACCCTTGGAGACAAGTCGGCTGGAGGCCGATGTATTGAATCTCGACGCAATTTGAGTGTTCCATCGGCATTAGGAGGCCCTGAACGTTACAATTAACTATCATTTTAGCGTCGGGTTCGAAAATCTAGACTCACAGGAGAACGACCATAAGCTGCCCGAGGCAGCAATAGACCCTTGGAGACAAGTCGGCTGGAGGACGATGTATTGAATCTCGACGCAATTTGAGAGTTCCATCGTCATTAGGCGGCCCTGTACGTTACAATTAACTGTCATTTTTGCGTCGGATTCGAAAATCTAGAATTACAAGAGAACGACCATAAAGTGCCCGAGGCAGCATTAGATCCTTGGAGACAAGTCGGCTGGAGGACGATGTATTGTATCTCGACGCAATTTGAGTGTTCCATCGTCATTACAAGGCCCTGAACGTTACAATTAACTATCATTTTTGCGTCGGATTCGAATATCTAGAGTCACAGGAGAACGACCATAAGGTGCCCGAGGCAGCAATAGACCCTTGGAGAAAAGTCGGCTGGAGGACGATGTATTGGATCGCGACGCAATTTGAGTCTTCTATCGTCATTAGGAGGCGCTGAACGTTACAATTCACTATCATTTTTGCGTCGGATTCGAAAATCTAGACTCACAGGAGAAGGACCATGTGGTGCCCGAGGCAGCGATATCCCCTTGGAGACAAGTAGGCTGGAGGCCGATGTATTGAATCTCGACGCAATTTGAGTGTTCCATCGGCATTAGGAGGCCCTGAACGTTATAATTAACTATCATTTTTGCGTCGGATTCGATAATCTAAACTCACAGGAGAACGACCATAAGGTGCCCGAGGCAGCAATAGACCCTTGGAGACAAGTCGGCTGGAGGCCGATGTATTGAATCTCGACGCAATTTGAGTGTTCCATCGGCATTAGGAGGCCCTGAACGTTACAATTAACTATCATTTTTGCGTCGGGTTCGAAAATCTAGACTCACAGGAGAACGACCATAAGGTGCCCGAGGCAGCAATAGACCCTTGGAGACAAGTCGGCTGGAGGACGATGTATTGAATCTCGACGCGATTTGAGTGTTCCATCGTCATTACAAGGCCCTGAACGTTACAATTAACTATCATTTTTGCGTCGGATTCGAAAATCTAGACTCACAGGAGAACGACCATAAGGTGCCCGAGGCAGGAATAGACCCTTGGAGACAAGTCGGCTGGAGGACGTTGTATTGGATCGCGACGCAATTTGAGTCTTCTATCGTCATTAGGAGGCGCTGAACGTTACAATTAACTATCATTTTTGCGTCGGATTCGAAAATCTAGACTCACAGGACAACGACCATAAGGTGCCCGAGGCAGCAATAGACCCTTGGAGACAAGTCGGCTGGAGGCCGATGTATTGAATCTCGACGCAATTTGAGTGTTCCATCGTCATTACAAGGCCCTGAACGTTACAATTAACTATCATTTTTGCGTCGGATTCGAAAATCTAGACTCACAGGAGAACGACCATAAGGTGCCCGATGCAGCAATAGACCCTTGGAGACAAGTCGGCTGGAGGCCGATGTATTGAATCTCGACGCAATTTGAGTGTTCCATCGGCATTAGGAGGCCCTGAACGTTACAATTAACTATCATTTTTGCGTCGGGTTCGAAAATCTAGACTCACAGGAGAACGACAATAAGGTGCCCGAGGCAGCAATAGACCCTTGGAGACAAGTCGGCTGGAGGACGAAGTAATGAATCTCGACGCAATTTGAGAGTTCCATCGTCATTAGGCGGCCCTGAACGTTACAATTAACTATCATTTTTGCGTCGGATTCGAAAATCTAGAATTACAAGAGAACGACCATAAAGTGCCCGAGGCAGCATTAGATCCTTGGAGACAAGTCGGCTGGAGGACGATGTATTGTATCTCGACGCAATTTGAGTGTTCCATCGTCATTAGAAGGCCCTGAACGTTACAATTAACTATCATTTTTGCGTCGGATTCGAAAATCTAGACTCACAGGAGAACGACCATAAGGTGCCCGAGGCAGCAATAGACCCTTGGAGACAAGTCGGCTGGAGGACGATGCATTGTATCGCGACGCAATTTGAGTCTTCTATCGTCATTAGGAGGCGCTGAACGTTACAATTCACTATCATTTTTGCGTCGGATTCGAAAATCTAGACTCACAGGAGAAGGATCATATTGTGCCCGAGACAGCAATATCCCCTTGGAGACAAGTCGGCTGGAGGACGATGTATTGAATCTCGACGCAATTTGAGTGTCCCATCGTCATTAGGAGGCCCTGAACGTTACAATTAACTATCAATTTTGCGTCGGATTCGAAAATCTAGACTCACAGGAGAACGACCATAAGGTGCCCGAGGCAGCAATAGACCCTTGGAGACAAGTCGGCTGGAGGACGATGTATTGAATCTCGAAGCAATTTGAGTGTTCCATCGTCATTAGAAGGCCCTGAACGTTACAAATAACTATGATTTTTGCGTCGGATTCGAAAATCTAGACTCACAGGACAACGACCATAAGGTGCCCGAGGCAGCAATAGACCCTTGGAGACAAGTCGGCTGGAGGCCGATGTATTGAATCTCGACGCAATTTGAGTGTTCCATCGGCATTAGGAGGCCCTGAACGTTATAATTAACTATCATTTTTGCGTCGGATTCGATAATCTAAACTCACAGGAGAACGACCATAAGGTGCCCGAGGCAGCAATAGACCCTTGGAGACAAGTCGGCTGGAGGCCGATGTATTGAATCTCGACGCAATTTGAGTGTTCCATCGGCATTAGGAGGCCCTGAACGTTACAATTAACTATCATTTTTGCGTCGGATTCGAAAATCTAGAATTACAAGAGAACGACCATAAAGTGCCCGAGGCAGCATTACATCCTTGGAGACAAGTCGGCTGGAGGACGATGTATTGTATCTCGACGCAATTTGAGTGTTCCATCGTCATTACAAGGCCCTGAACGTTACAATTAACTATCATTTTTGCGTCGGATTCGAAAATCTAGACTCACAGGACAACGACCATAAGGTGCCCGAGGCAGCAATAGACCCTTGGAGACAAGTCGGCTGGAGGCCGATGTATTGAATCTCGACGCAATTTGAGTGTTCCATCGGCATTAGGAGGCCCTGAAAGTTATAATTAACTATCATTTTTGCGTCGGATTCGATAATCTAAACTCACAGGAGAACGACCATAAGGTGCCCGAGGCAGTAATAGACCCTTGGAGACAAGTCGGCTGGAGGCCGATGTATTGAATCTCGACGCAATTTGAGTGTTCCATCGTCATTAGGAGGCCCTGAACGTTATAATTAACTATCATTTTTGCGTCGGATTCGATAATCTAGACTCACAGGACAACGACCATAAGGTGCCCGAGGCAGCAATAGACCCTTGGAGATTAGTCGGCTGGAGGCCGGTGTATTGAATCTCGACGCAATTTGAGTGTTCCATCGGCATTAGGAGGCCCTGAACGTTATAATTAACTATCATTTTTGCGTCGGATTCGATAATCTAGACTCACAGGAGAACGACCATAAGGTGCCCGAGGCAGCAATAGACCCTTGGAGACAAGTCGGCTGGAGGCCGATGTATTGAATCTCGACGCAATTTGAGTGTTCCGTCGTCATTACAAGTCCCTGAACGTTACAATTAACTATCATTTTTGCGTCGGATTCGAAAATCTAGACTCACAGGAGAACGACCATAAGGTGCCCGAGGCAGCAATAGACCCTTGGAGACAAGTCGGCTGGAGGACGATGTATTGGATCGCGACGCAATTTGAGTCTTCTATCGTCATTAGGAGGCGCTGAACGTTACAATTCACTATCATTTTTGCGTCGGATTCGAAAATCTAGACTCACAGGAGAAGGACCATGTGGTGCCCGAGGCAGCGATATCCCCTTGGAGACAAGTAGGCTGGAGGCCGATGTATTGAATCTCGACGCAATTTGAGTGTTCCATCGTCATTACAAGGCCCTGAACGTTACAATTAACTATCATTTTTGCGTCGGATTCGAAAATCTAGACTCACAGGACAACGACCATAAGGTGCCCGAGGCAGCAATAGACCCTTGGAGACAAGTCGGCTGGAGGCCGATGTATTGAATCTCGACGCAATTTGAGTGTTCCATCGGCATTAGGAGGCCCTGAACGTTATAATTAACTATCATTTTTGCGTCGGATTCGATAATCTAAACTCACAGGAGAACGACCATAAGGTGCCCGAGGCAGCAATAGACCCTTGGAGACAAGTCGGCTGGAGGCCGATGTATTGAATCTCGACGCAATTTGAGTGTTCCATCGTCATTAGGAGGCCCTGAACGTTATAATTAACTATCATTTTTGCGTCGGATTTGATAATCTAGACTCACACGACAACGACCATAAGGTGCCCGAGGCAGCAATAGACCCTTGGAGACAAGTCGGCTGGAAGCCGATGTATTGAATCTCGACGCAATTTGAGTGTTCCATCGGCATTAAAAGGCCCTGAACGTTATAATTAACTATCATTTTTGCGTCGGATTCGATAATCTAGACTCACAGGAGAACGACCATAAGGTGCCCGAGGCAGCAATAGACCCTTGGAGACAAGTCGGCTGGAGGACGATGTATTGAATCTCGACGCAATTTGAGTGTTCCATCGTCATTAGAAGGCCCTGAACGTTACAATTAACTATCATTTTTGCGTCGGATTCGAAAATCTAGACTCACAGGACAACGACCATTAGGTGCCCGAGGCAGCAATAGACCCTTGGAGACAAGTCGGCTGGAGGCCGATGTATTGAATCTCGACGCAATTTGAGTGTTCCGTCGTCATTACAAGGCCCTGAACGTTACAATTAACTATCATTTTTGCGTCGGATTCGAAAATCTAGACTCACAGGAGAACGACCATAAGGTGCCCGAGGCAGCAATAGACCCTTGGAGACAAGTCGGCTGGAGGACGATGTATTGGATCACGACGCAATTTGAGTCTTCTATCGTCATTAGGAGGCGCTGAACGTTACAATTCACTATCATTTTTGCGTCGGATTCGAAAATCTAGACTCACAGGAGAAGGACCATGTGGTGCCCGAGGCAGCGATATCCCCTTGGAGACAAGTGGGCTGGAGGCCGATGTATTGAATCTCGACGCAATTTGAGTGTTCCATCGTCATTACAAGGCCCTGAACGTTACAATTAACTATCATTTTTGCGTCGGATTCGAAAATCTAGACTCACAGGAGAACGACCATAAGGTGCCCGAGGCAGCAATAGACCCTTGGAGACAAGTCGGCTGGAGGCCGATGTATTGAATCTCGACGCAATTTGAGTGTTCCATCGGCATTAGGAGGCCCTGAACGTTACAATTAACTATCATTTTTGCGTCGGATTCGATAATGTAAACTCACAGGAGAACGACCATAAGGTGCCCGAGGCAGCAATAGACCCTTGGAGACAAGTCGGCTGGAGGCCGATGTATTGAATCTCGACGCAATTTGAGTGTTCCATCGTCATTACAAGGCCCTGAACGTTACAATTAACTATTATTTTTGCGTCGGATTCGAAAATCTAGACTCACAGGAGAACGACCATAAGGTGCCCGAGGCAGCAATAGACCCTTGGAGACAAGTCGGCTGGAGGCCGATGTATTGAATCTCGACGCAATTTGAGTGTTCCATCGTCATTAGAAGGGCCTGAACGTTACAATTAACTATAATTTTTGCGTCGGATTCGAAAATCTAGACTCACAGGACAACGACCATAAGGTGCCCGAGGCAGCAATAGACCCTTGGAGACAAGTCGGCTGGAGGCCGATGTATTGAATCTCGACGCAATTTGAGTGTTCCATCGTCATTACAAGGCCCTGAACGTTACAATTAACTATCATTTTTGCGTCGGATTCGAAAATCTAGACTCACAGGAGAACGACCATAAGGTGCCCGAGGCAGCAATAGACCCTTGGAGACAAGTCGGCTGGAGGACGATGTATTGAATCTCGACGCAATTTGAGTGTTCCATCGTCATTAGAAGGCCCTGAACGTTACAATTAACTATCATTTTTGCGTCGGATTCGAAAATCTAGACTCACAGGACAACGACCATAAGGTGCCCGAGGCAGCAATAGACCCTTGGAGACAAGTCGGCTGGAGGCCGATGTATTGAATCTCGACGCAATTTGAGTGTTCCATCGTCATTACAAGGCCCTGAACGTTACAATTAACTATCATTTTTGCGTCGGATTCGAAAATCTAGACTCACAGGAGAACGACCATAAGGTGCCCGAGGCAGCAATAGACCCTTGGAGACAAGTCGGCTGGAGGACGATGTATTGGGTCGCGACGCAATTTGAGTATTCTATCGTCATTAGGAGGCGCTGAACGTTACAATTCACTAACATTTTTGCGTCGGATTCGAAAATCTAGACTCACAGGAGAAGGACCATGTGGTGCCCGAGGCAGCGATATCCCCTTGGAGACAAGTAGGCTGGAGGCCGATGTATTGAATATCGACGCAATTTGAGTGTTCCATCGTCATTAGAAGGCCCTGAACGTTACAAATAACTATCATTTTTGCGTCGGATTCGAAAATCTAGACTCACAGGACAACGACCATAAGGTGCCCGAGGCAGCAATAGACCCTTGGAGACAAGTCGGCTGGAGGCCGATGTATTGAATCTCGACATAATTTGAGTGTTCCATCGGCATTAGGAGGCCCTGAACGTTATAATTAACTATCATTTTTGCGTCGGATTCGATAATCTAAACTCACAGGAGAACGACCATAAGGAGCCCGAGGCAGCAATAGACCCTTGGAGACAAGTCGGCTGGAGGCCGATGTATTGAATCTCGACGCAATTTGAGTGTTCCATCGTCATTACAAGGCCCTGAACGTTACAATTAACTATCATTTTTCCGTCGGATTCGAAATTCTAGACTCACAGGAGAACGACCATAAGGTGCAGGATGCAGCAATAGACCCTTGGAGACAAGTCGGCTGGAGGCCGATGTATTGAATCTCGACGCAATTTGAGTGTTCCATCGGCATTAGGAGGCCCTGAACGTTACAATTAACTATCATTTTTGCGTCGGGTTCGAAAATCTAGACTCACAGGAGAACGACCATAAGGTGCCCGAGGCAGCAATAGACCCTTGGAGACAAGTCGGCTGGAGGCCGATGTATTGAATCTCGACGCAATTTGAGTGTTCCAGCGGCATTAGGAGGCCCTGAACGTTATAATGAACTATCATTTATGCGTCGGGTTCGAAAATCTAGACTCACAGGAGAACGACCATAAGGTGCCCGAGGCAGCAATAGACCCTTGGAGACAAGTCGGCTGGAGGACGATGTGTTGAATCTCGACGCAATTTGAGAGTTCCATCGTCATTAGGAGGCGCTGAACGTTACAATTCACTATCATTTTTGCGTCGGATTCGAAAATCTAGACTCACAGGAGAAGGACCATGTGGTGCCCGAGGCAGCGATATCCCCTTGGAGACAAGTAGGCTGGAGGCCGATGTATTGAATCTCGACGCAATTTGAGTGTTCCATCGGCATTAGGAGGCCCTGAACGTTATAATTAACTATCATTTTTGCGTCGGATTCGATAATCTAAACTCACAGGAGAACGACCATAAGGTGCCCGAGGCAGCAATAGACCCTTATAGACAAGTCGGCTCTAGGCCGATGTATTGAATGTCGACGCAATTTGAGTGTTCCATCGGCATTAGGAGGCCCTGACCGTTACAATTAACTATCATTTTTGCGTCGGGTTCGAAAATCTAGACTCACAGGAGAACGACCATAAGGTGCCCGAGGCAGCAATAGACCCTTGGAGACAAGTCGGCTGGAGGCCGATGTATTGAATCTCGACGCAATTTGAGTGTTCCATCGTCATTAGGAGGCCCTGAACGTTACAATTAACTATCATTTTTGCGTCGGATTCGAAAATCTAGACTCACAGGACAACGACCTTAAGGTGCCCGAGGCAGCAATAGACTTTTGGAGACAAGTCGGCTGGAGGACGATGTATTGGATCGCGACGCAGTTTGAGTCTTCTATCGTCATTAGGAGGCGCTGAACGTTACAATTCACTATCATTTTTGCGTCGGATTCGAAAATCTAGACTCACAGGAGAAGGACCATGTGGTGCCCGAGGCAGCGATATCCCCTTGGAGACAAGTAGGCTGGAGGCCGATGTATTGAATCTCGACGCAATTTGAGTGTTCCATCGGCATTAGGAGGCCCTGAACGTTATAATTAACTATCATTTTTGCGTCGGATTCGATAATCTAAACTCACAGGAGAACGACCATAAGGTGCCCGAGGCAGCAATAGACCCTTATAGACAAGTCGGCTCTAGGCCGATGTATTGAATGTCGACGCAATTTGAGTGTTCCATCGGCATTAGGAGGCCCTGACCGTTACAATTAACTATCATTTTTGCGTCGGGTTCGAAAATCTAGACTCACAGGAGAACGACCATAAGGTGCCCGAGGCAGCAATAGACCCTTGGAGACAAGTCGGCTGGAGGACGATGTATTGAATCTCGACGCAATTTGAGTGTTCCATCGTCATTAGAAGGCCCTGAACGTTACAATTAACTATCATTTTTGCGTCGGATTCGAAAATCTAGACTCACAGGACAACGACCATAAGGTGCCCGAGGCAGCAATAGACCCTTGGAGACAAGTCGGCTGGAGGCCGATGTATTGAATCTCGACGCAATTTGAGTGTTCCATCGGCATTAGGAGGCCCTGAACGTTATAATTAACTATCATTTTTGCGTCGGATTCGATAATCTAAACTCACAGGAGAACGACCATAAGGTGCCCGAGGCAGCAATAGACCCTTGGAGACAAGTCGGCTGGAGGCCGATGTATTGAATCTCGACGCAATTTGAGTGTTCCATCGTCATTACAAGGCCCTGAACGTTACAATTAACTATCATTTTTGCGTCGGATTCGAAAATCTAGACTCACAGGAGAACGACCATAAGGTGCCCGAGGCAGCAATAGACCCTTGGAGACAAGTCGGCTGGAGGACGATGTATTGGATCGCGACGCAATTTGAGTCTTCTATCGTCATTAGGAGGCGCTGAACGTTACAATTAACTATCATTTTTGCGTCGGATTCGAAAATCTAGACTCACAGGACAACGACCATAAGGTGCCCGAGGCAGCAATAGACCCTTGGAGACAAGTCGGCTGGAGGCCGATGTATTGAATCTCGACGCAATTTGAGTGTTCCATCGTCATTACAAGGCCCTGAACGTTGCAATTAACTATCATTTTTGCGTCGGATTCGATAATCTAAACTCACAGGAGAACGACCATAAGGAGCCCGAGGCAGCAATAGACCCTTGGAGACAAGTCGGCTGGAGGCCGATGTATTGAATCTCGACGCAATTTGAGTGTTCCATCGTCATTACAAGGCCCTGAACGTTACAATTAACTATCATTTTTCCGTCGGATTCGAAATTCTAGACTCACAGGAGAACGACCATAAGGTGCCCGATGCAGCAATAGACCCTTGGAGACAAGTCGGCTGGAGGCCGATGTATTGAATCTCGACGCAATTTGAGTGTTCCATCGGCATTAGGAGGCCCTGAACGTTACAATTAACTATCATTTTTGCGTCGGGTTCGAAAATCTAGACTCACAGGAGAACGACCATAAGGTGCCCGAGGCAGCAATAGACCCTTGGAGACAAGTCGGCTGGAGGCCGATGTATTGAATCTCGACGCAATTTGAGTGTTCCAGCGGCATTAGGAGGCCCTGAACGTTATAATGAACTATCATTTATGCGTCGGGTTCGAAAATCTAGACTCACAGGAGAACGACCATAAGGTGCCCGAGGCAGCAATAGACCCTTGGAGACAAGTCGGCTGGAGGACGATGTGTTGAATCTCGACGCAATTTGAGAGTTCCATCGTCATTAGGAGGCGCTGAACGTTACAATCCACTATCATTTTTGCGTCGGATTCGAAAATCTAGACTCACAGGAGAAGGACCAAGTGGTGCCCGAGGCAGCGATATCCCCTTGGAGACAAGTAGGCTGGAGGCCGATGTATTGAATCTCGACGCAATTTGAGTGTTCCATCGTCATTAGGAGGCCCTGAACGTTTCAATTAACTATCATTTTTGCGTCGGATTCGAAAATCTAGACTCACAGGACAACGACCATAAGGTGCCCGAGGCAGCAATAGACCCTTGGAGACAAGTCGGCTGGAGGACGATGTATTGGATCGCGACGCAGTTTGAGTCTTCTATCGTCATTAGGAGGCGCTGAACGTTACAATTCACTATCATTTTTGCGTCGGATTCGAAAATCTAGACTCACAGGAGAAGGACCATGTGGTGCCCGAGGCAGCGATATCCCCTTGGAGACAAGTAGGCTGGAGGCCGATGTATTGAATCTCGACGCAATTTGAGTGTTCCATCGGCATTAGGAGGCCCTGAACGTTATAATTAACTATCATTTTTGCGTCGGATTCGATAATCTAAACTCACAGGAGGACGACCATAAGGTGCCCGAGGCAGCAATAGACCCTTGGAGACAAGTCGGCTCTAGGCCGATGTATTGAATCTCGACGCAATTTGAGTGTTCCATCGGCATTAGGAGGCCTTGACCGTTACAATTAACTATCATTTTTGCGTCGGGTTCGAAAATCTAGACTCACAGGAGAACGACCATAAGGTGCCCGAGGCAGCAATAGACCCTTGGAGACAAGTCGGCTGGAGGACGATGTATTGAATCTCGACGCAATTTGAGTGTTCCATCGTCATTAGAAGGCCCTGAACGTTACAATTAACTATCATTTTTGCGTCGGATTCGAAAATCTAGACTCACAGGACAACGACCATAAGGTGCCCGAGGCAGCAATAGACCCTTGGAGACAAGTCGGCTGGAGGCCGATGTATTGAATCTCGACGCAATTTGAGTGTTCCATCGGCATTAGGAGGCCCTGAACGTTATAATTAACTATCATTTTTGCGTCGGATTCGATAATCTAAACTCACAGGAGAACGACCTTAAGGTGCCCGAGGCAGCAATAGACCCTTGGAGACAAGTCGGCTGGAGGCCGATGTATTGAATCTCGACGCAATTTGAGTGTTCCATCGTCATTACAAGGCCCTGAACGTTACAATTAACTATCATTTTTGCGTCGGATTCGAAAATCTAGACTCACAGGAGAACGACCATAAGGTGCCCGAGGCAGCAATAGACCGTTGGAGACAAGTCGGCTGGAGGACGATGTATTGGATCGCGACGCAATTTGAGTCTTGTATCGTCATTAGGAGGCGCTGAACGTTACAATTAACTATCATTTTTGCGTCGGATTCGAAAATCTAGACTCACAGGACAACGACCATAAGGTGCCCGAGGCAGCAATAGACCCTTGGAGACAAGTCGGCTGGAGGCCGATGTATTGAATCTCGACGCAATTTGAGTGTTCCATCGTCATTACAAGGCCCTGAACGTTACAATTAACTATCATTTTTGCGTCGGATTCGAAAATCTAGACTCACAGGAGAACGACCTTAAGGTGCCCGAGGCAGCAATAGACCCTTGGAGACAAGTCGGCTGGAGGACGATGTATTGAATCTCGACGCAATTTGAGTGTTCCATCGTCATTAGAAGGCCCTGAACGTTACAATTAACTATCATTTTTGCGTCGGATTCGAAAATCTAGACTCACAGGACAACGACCATAAGGTGCCCGAGGCAGCAATAGACCCTTGGAGACAAGTCGGCTGGAGGCCGATGTATTGAATCTCGACGCAATTTGAGTGTTCCATCGTCATTACAAGGCCCTGAACGTTACAATTAACTATCATTTTTGCGTCGGATTCGAAAATCTAGACTCACAGGAGAAGGACCATGTGGTGCCCGAGGCAGCGATATCCCCTTGGAGACAAGTAGGCTGGAGGCCGATGTATTGAATCTCGACGCAATTTGAGTGTTCCATCGTCATTAGAAGGCCCTGAACGTTACAATTAACTATCATTTTTGCGTCGGATTCGATAATCTAAACTCACAGGAGAACGAACATAAGGTGCCCGAGGCAGCAATAGACCCTTGGAGACAAGTCGGCTGGAGGCCGATGTATTGAATCTCGACGCAATTTGAGTGTTCCATCGTCATTAGGAGGCCCTGAACGTTATAATTAACTATCATTTTTCCGTCGGATTCGGAAATCTAGACTCACAGGAGAACGACCATAAGGTGCCCGATGCAGCAATAGACCCTTGGAGACAAGTCGGCTGGAGGCCGATGTATTGAATCTCGACGCAATTTGAGTGTTCCATCGGCATTAGGAGGCCCTGAACGTTACAATTAACTATCATTTTTGCGTCGGGTTCGAAAATCTAGACTCACAGGAGAACGACCATAAGGTGCCCGAGGCAGCAATAGACCCTTGGAGACAAGTCGGCTGGAGGCCGATGTATTGAATCTCGACGCAATTTGAGTGTTCCATCGGCATTAGGAGGCCCTGAACGTTATAATTAACTATCATTTTTGCGTCGGATTCGATAATCTAGACTCACAGGAGAACGACCATAAGGTGCCCGAGGCAGCAATAGACCCTTGGAGACAAGTCGGCTGGAGGACGATGTATTGAATCTCGACGCAATTTGAGAGTTCCATCGTCATTAGGCGGCCCTGAACGTTACAATTAACTATCATTTTTGCGTCGGATTCGAATATCTAGAATTACAAGAGAACGACCATAAAGTGCCCGAGGCAGCATTAGATCCTTGGAGACAAGTCGGCTGGAGGACGATGTATTGTATCTCGACGCAATTTGAGTGTTCCATCGTCATTAGAAGGCCCTGAACGTTACAATTAACTATCATTTTTGCGTCGGATTCGAAAATCTAGACTCACAGGAGAACGACCATGTGGTGCCCGAGGCAGCGATATCCCCTTGGAGACAAGTAGGCTGGAGGCCGATGTATTGAATCTCGACGCAATTTGAGTGTTCCATCGTCATTAGGAGGCCCTGAACGTTTCAATTAACTATCATTTTTGCGTCGGATTCGAAAATCTAGACTCACAGGACAACGACCATAAGGTGCCCGAGGCAGCAATAGACCCTTGGAGACAAGTCGGCTGGAGGACGATGTATTGGATCGCGACGCAGTTTGAGTCTTCTATCGTCATTAGGAGGCGCTGAACGTTACAATTCACTATCATTTTTGCGTCGGATTCGAAAATCTAGACTCACAGGAGAAGGACCATGTGGTGCCCGAGGCAGCGATATCCCCTTGGAGACAAGTAGGCTGGAGGCCGATGTATTGAATCTCGACGCAATTTGAGTGTTCCATCGGCATTAGGAGGCCCTGAACGTTATAATTAACTATCATTTTTGCGTCGGATTCGATAATCTAAACTCACAGGAGGACGACCATAAGGTGCCCGAGGCAGCAATAGACCCTTGGAGACAAGTCGGCTCTAGGCCGATGTATTGAATCTCGACGCAATTTGAGTGTTCCATCGGCATTAGGAGGCCTTGACCGTTACAATTAACTATCATTTTTGCGTCGGGTTCGAAAATCTAGACTCACAGGAGAACGACCATAAGGTGCCCGAGGCAGCAATAGACCCTTGGAGACAAGTCGGCTGGAGGACGATGTATTGGATCGCGACGCAATTTGAGTCTTGTATCGTCATTAGGAGGCGCTGAACGTTACAATTAACTATCATTTTTGCGTCGGATTCGAAAATCTAGACTCACAGGACAACGACCATAAGGTGCCCGAGGCAGCAATAGACCCTTGGAGACAAGTCGGCTGGAGGCCGATGTATTGAATCTCGACGCAATTTGAGTGTTCCATCGTCATTACAAGGCCCTGAACGTTACAATTAACTATCATTTTTGCGTCGGATTCGAAAATCTAGACTCACAGGAGAACGACATTAAGGTGCCCGAGGCAGCAATAGACCCTTGGAGACAAGTCGGCTGGAGGACGATGTATTGAATCTCGACGCAATTTGAGTGTTCCATCGTCATTAGAAGGCCCTGAACGTTACAATTAACTATCATTTTTGCGTCGGATTCGAAAATCTAGACTCACAGGACAACGACCATAAGGTGCCCGAGGCAGCAATAGACCCTTGGAGACAAGTCGGCTGGAGGCCGATGTATTGAATCTCGACGCAATTTGAGTGTTCCATCGTCATTACAAGGCCCTGAACGTTACAATTAACTATCATTTTTGCGTCGGATTCGAAAATCTAGACTCACAGGAGAAGGACCATGTGGTGCCCGAGGCAGCGATATCCCCTTGGAGACAAGTAGGCTGGAGGCCGATGTATTGAATCTCGACGCAATTTGAGTGTTCCATCGTCATTAGAAGGCCCTGAACGTTACAATTAACTATCATTTTTGCGTCGGATTCGATAATCTAAACTCACAGGAGAACGAACATAAGGTGCCCGAGGCAGCAATAGACCCTTGGAGACAAGTCGGCTGGAGGCCGATGTATTGAATCTCGACGCAATTTGATTGTTCCATCGTCATTAGGAGGCCCTGAACGTTATAATTAACTATCATTTTTCCGTCGGATTCGGAAATCTAGACTCACAGGAGAACGACCATAAGGTGCCCGATGCAGCAATAGACCCTTGGAGACAAGTCGGCTGGAGGCCGATGTATTGAATCTCGACGCAATTTGAGTGTTCCATCGGCATTAGGAGGCCCTGAACGTTACAATTAACTATCATTTTTGCGTCGGGTTCGAAAATCTAGACTCACAGGAGAACGACCATAAGGTGCCCGAGGCAGCAATAGACCCTTGGAGACAAGTCGGCTGGAGGCCGATGTATTGAATCTCGACGCAATTTGAGTGTTCCATCGGCATTAGGAAGCCCTGAACGTTATAATTAACTATCATTTTTGCGTCGGATTCGATAATCTAGACTCACAGGAGAACGACCATAAGGTGCCCGAGGCAGCAATAGACCCTTGGAGACAAGTCGGCTGGAGGACGATGTATTGAATCTCGACGCAATTTGAGAGTTCCATCGTCATTAGGCGGCCCTGAACGTTACAATTAACTATCATTTTTGCGTCGGATTCGAATATCTAGAATTACAAGAGAACGACCATAAAGTGCCCGAGGCAGCATTAGATCCTTGGAGACAAGTCGGCTGGAGGACGATGTATTGTATCTCGACGCAATTTGAGTGTTCCATCGTCATTAGAAGGCCCTGAACGTTACAATTAACTATCATTTTTGCGTCGGATTCGAAAATCTAGACTCACAGGAGAACGACCATGTGGTGCCCGAGGCAGCGATATCCCCTTGGAGACAAGTAGGCTGGAGGCCGATGTATTGAATCTCGACGCAATTTGAGTGTTCCATCGTCATTAGGAGGCCCTGAACGTTTCAATTAACTATCATTTTTGCGTCGGATTCGAAAATCTAGACTCACAGGACAACGACCATAAGGTGCCCGAGGCAGCAATAGACCCTTGGAGACAAGTCGGCTGGAGGACGATGTATTGGATCGCGACGCAGTTTGAGTCTTCTATCGTCATTAGGAGGCGCTGAACGTTACAATTCACTATCATTTTTGCGTCGGATTCGAAAATCTAGACTCACAGGAGAAGGACCATGTGGTGCCCGAGGCAGCGATATCCCCTTGGACACAAGTAGGCTGGAGGCCGATGTATTGAATCTCGACGCAATTTGAGTGTTCCATCGGCATTAGGAGGCCCTGAACGTTATAATTAACTATCATTTTTGCGTCGGATTCGATAATCTAAACTCACAGGAGGACGACCATAAGGTGCCCGAGGCAGCAATAGACCCTTGGAGACAAGTCGGCTCTAGGCCGATGTATTGAATCTCGACGCAATTTGAGTGTTCCATCGGCATTAGGAGGCCTTGACCGTTACAATTAACTATCATTTTTGCGTCGGGTTCGAAAATCTAGACTCACAGGAGAACGACCATAAGGTGCCCGAGGCAGCAATAGACCCTTGGAGACAAGTCGGCTGGAGGACGATGTATTGAATCTCGACGCAATTTGAGTGTTCCATCGTCATTAGAAGGCCCTGAACGTTACAATTAACTATCATTTTTGCGTCGGATTCGAAAATCTAGACTCACAGGACAACGACCATAAGGTGCCCGAGCAGCAATAGACCCTTGGAGACAAGTCGGCTGGAGGCCGATGTATTGAATCTCGACGCAATTTGAGTGTTCCATCGGCATTAGGAGGCCCTGAACGTTATAATTAACTATCATTTTTGCGTCGGATTCGATAATCTAAACTCACAGGAGAACGACCATAAGGTGCCCGAGGCAGCAATAGACCCTTGGAGACAAGTCGGCTGGAGGCCGATGTATTGAATCTCGACGCAATTTGAGTGTTCCATCGTCATTACAAGGCCCTGAACGTTACAATTAACTATCATTTTTGCGTCGGATTCGAAAATCTAGACTCACAGGAGAACGACCATAAGGTGCCCGAGGCAGCAATAGACCGTTGGAGACAAGTCGGCTGGAGGACGATGTATTGGATCGCGACGCAATTTGAGTCTTGTATCGTCATTAGGAGGCGCTGAACGTTACAATTAACTATCATTTTTGCGTCGGATTCGAAAATCTAGACTCACAGGACAACGACCATAAGGTGCCCGAGGCAGCAATAGACCCTTGGAGACAAGTCGGCTGGAGGCCGATGTATTGAATCTCGACGCAATTTGAGTGTTCCATCGTCATTACAAGGCCCTGAACGTTACAATTAACTATCATTTTTGCGTCGGATTCGAAAATCTAGACTCACAGGAGAACGACCTTAAGGTGCCCGAGGCAGCAATAGACCCTTGGAGACAAGTCGGCTGGAGGACGATGTATTGAATCTCGACGCAATTTGAGTGTTCCATCGTCATTAGAAGGCCCTGAACGTTACAATTAACTATCATTTTTGCGTCGGATTCGAAAATCTAGACTCACACGACAACGACCATAAGGTGCCCGAGGCAGCAATAGACCTTGGAGACAAGTCGGCTGGAGGCCGATGTATTGAATCTCGACGCAATTTGAGTGTTCCATCGTCATTACAAGGCCCTGAACGTTACAATTAACTATCATTTTTGCGTCGGATTCGAAATCTAGACTCACAGGAGAAGGACCATGTGGTGCCCGAGGCAGCGATATCCCCTTGGAGACAAGTAGGCTGGAGGCCGATGTATTGAATCTCGACGCAATTTGAGTGTTCCATCGTCATTAGAAGGCCCTGAACGTTACAATTAACTATCATTTTTGCGTCGGATTCGATAATCTAAACTCACAGGAGAACCGAACATAAGGTGCCCGAGGCAGCAATAGACCCTTGGAGACAAGTCGGCTGGAGGCCGATGTATTGAATCTCGACGCAATTTGAGTGTTCCATCGTCATTAGGAGGCCCTGAACGTTATAATTAACTATCATTTTTCCGTCGGATTCGGAAATCTAGACTCACAGGAGATCGACCATAAGGTGCCCGATGCAGCAATAGACCCTTGGAGACAAGTCGGCTGGAGGCCGATGTATTGAATCTCGACGCAATTTGAGTGTTCCATCGGCATTAGGAGGCCCTGAACGTTACAATTAACTATCATTTTTGCGTCGGGTTCGAAAATCTAGACTCACAGGAGAACGACCATAAGGTGCCCGAGGCAGCAATAGACCCTTGGAGACAAGTCGGCTGGAGGCCGATGTACTGAATCTCGACGCAATTTGAGTGTTCCATCGGCATTAGGAGGCCCTGAACGTTATAATTAACTATCATTTTTGCGTCGGATTCGATAATCTAGACTCACAGGAGAACGACCATAAGGTGCCCGAGGCAGCAATAGACCCTTGGAGACAAGTCGGCTGGAGGACGATGTATTGAATCTCGACGCAATTTGAGAGTTCCATCGTCATTAGGCGGCCCTGAACGTTACAATTAACTATCATTTTTGCGTCGGATTCGAATATCTAGAATTACAAGAGAACGACCATAAAGTGCCCGAGGCAGCATTAGATCCTTGGAGACAAGTCGGCTGGAGGACGATGTATTGTATCTCGACGCAATTTGAGTGTTCCATCGTCATTAGAAGGCCCTGAATGTTACAATTAACTATCATTTTTGCGTCGGATTCGAAAATCTAGACTCACAGGAGAACGACCATTAAGGTGCCCGAGGCAGCAATAGACCCTTGGAGACAAGTCGGCTGGAGGACGATGTATTGGATCGCGACGCAATTTGAGTCTTCTATCGTCATTAGGAGGCGCTGAACGTTACAATTCACTATCATTTTTGCGTCGGAATTCGAAAATCTAGACTCACAGGAGAACGACCATAAGGTGCCCGAGGCAGCAATAGACCCTTGGAGACAAGTCGGATGGAGGACGATGTAATGGATCGCGACGCAATTTGAGTCTTCTATCGTCATTAGGAGGCGCTGAACGTTACAATTCACTATCATTTTTGCGTCGGATTCGAAAATCTAGACTCACAGGAGAAGGACCATGTGGTGCCCGAGGCAGCGATATCCCCTTGGAGACAAGTAGGCTGGAGGCCGATGTATTGAATCTCGACGCAATTTGAGTGTTCCATCGTCATTAGAAGGCCCTGAACGTTACAATTAACTATCATTTTTGCGTCGGATTCGAAATCTAGACTCACAGGATAACGACCATAAGGTGCCCGAGGCAGCAATAGACCCTTGGAGACAAGTCGGCTGGAGGACGATGTGTTGAATCTCGACGCAATTTGAGAGTTCCATCGTCATTAGGAGGTGCTGAACGTTACAATTCACTATCATTTTTGCGTCGGATTCGAAAATCTAGACTCACAGGAGAAGGACCATGTGGTGCCCGAGGCAGCGATATCCCCTTGGAGACAAGTAGGCTGGAGGCCGATGTATTGAAATCTCGACGCAATTTGAGTGTTCCATCGTCATTAGGAGGCCCTGAACGTTACAATTAACTATCATCTTTGCGTCGGATTCGAAAATCTAGACTCACAGGACAACGACCATAAGGTGCCCGAGGCAGCAATAGACCCTTGGAGACAAGTCGGCTGGAGGACGATGTATTGGATCGCGACGCAGTTTGAGTCTTCTATCGTCATTAGGAGGCGCTGAACGTTACAATTCACTATCATTTTTGCGTCGGATTCGAAAATCTAGACTCACAGGAGAAGGACCATGTGGTGCCCGAGGCAGCGATATCCCCTTGGAGACAAGTAGGCTGGAGCCGATGTATTGAATCTCGACGCAATTTGAGTGTTCCATCGGCATTAGGAGGCCCTGAACGTTATAATTAACTATCATTTTTGCGTCGGATTCGATAATCTAAACTCACAGGAGGACGACCATAAGGTGCCCGAGGCAGCAATAGACCCTTGGAGACAAGTCGGCTCTAGGCCGATGTATTGAATCTCGACGCAATTTGAGTGTTCCATCGGCATTAGGAGGCCCTGACCGTTACAATTAACTATCATTTTTGCGTCGGGTTCGAAAATCTAGACTCACAGGAGAACGACCATAAGGTGCCCGAGGCAGCAATAGACCCTTGGAGACAAGTCGGCTGGAGGACGATGTATTGAATCTCGACGCAATTTGAGTGTTCCATCGTCATTAGAAGGCCCTGAACGTTACAATTAACTATCATTTTTGCGTCGGATTCGAAAATCTAGACTCACAGGACAACGACCATAAGGTGCCCGAGGGCAGCAATAGACCCTTGGAGACAAGTCGGCTGGAGGCCGATGTATTGAATCTCGACGCAATTTGAGTGTTCCATCGGCATTAGGAGGCCCTGAACGTTATAATTAACTATCATTTTTGCGGCGGATTCGATAATCTAAACTCACAGGAGAACGACCATAAGGTGCCCGAGGCAGCAATAGACCCTTGGAGACAAGTCGGCTGGAGGACGATGTACTGAATCTCGACGCAATTTGAGTGTTCCATCGTCATTACAAGGCCCTGAACGTTACAATTAACTATCATTTTTGCGTCAGATTCGAAAATCTAGACTCACAGGAGAACGACCATAAGGTGCCCGAGGCAGCAATAGACCCTTGGAGACAAGTCGGCTGGAGGCCGATGTATTGAATCTCGACGCAATTTGAGTGTTCCATCGTCATTAGGAGGCCCTGAACGTTATAATTAACTATCATTTTTCCGTCGGATTCGGAAATCTAGACTCACAGGAGAACGACATAAGGTGCCCGATGCAGCAATAGACCCTTGGAGACAAGTCGGCTGGAGGCCGATGTATTGAATCTCGACGCAATTTGAGTGTTCCATCGGCATTAGGAGGCCCTGAACGTTACAATTAACTATCATTTTTGCGTCGGGTTCGAAAATCTAGACTCACAGGAGAACGACCATAAGGTGCCCGAGGCAGCAATAGACCCTTGGAGACAAGTCGGCTGGAGGCCGATGTATTGAATCTCGACGCAATTTGAGTGTTCCATCGGCATTAGGAGGCCCTGAACGTTATAATTAACTATCATTTTTGCGTCGGATTCGATAATCTAGACTCACAGGAGAACGACCATAAGGTGCCCGAGGCAGCAATAGACCCTTGGAGACAAGTCGGCTGGAGGACGATGTATTGAATCTCGACGCAATTTGAGAGTTCCATCGTCATTAGGCGGCCCTGAACGTTACAATTAACTATCATTTTTGCGTCGGATTCGAATATCTAGAATTACAAGAGAACGACCATAAAGTGCCCGAGGCAGCATTAGATCCTTGGAGACAAGTCGGCTGGAGGACGATGTATTGTATCTCGACGCAATTTGAGTGTTCCATCGTCATTAGAAGGCCCTGAACGTTACAATTAACTATCATTTTTGCGTCGGATTCGAAAATCTAGACTCACAGGAGAACGACCATAAGGTGCCCGAGGCAGCAATAGACCCTTGGAGACAAGTCGGCTGGAGGACGATGTATTGGATCGCGACGCAATTTGAGTCTTCTATCGTCATTAGGAGGCGCTGAACGTTACAATTCACTATCATTTTTGCGTCGGATTCGAAAATCTAGACTCACAGGAGAACGACCATAAGGTGCCCGAGGCAGCAATAGACCCTTGGAGACAAGTCGGATGGAGGACGATGTAATGGATCGCGACGCAATTTGAGTCTTCTATCGTCATTAGGAGGCGCTGAACGTTACAATTGACTATCATTTTTGCGTCGGATTCGAAAATCTAGACTCACAGGAGAAGGACCATGTGGTGCCCGAGGCAGCGATATCCCCTTGGAGACAAGTAGGCTGGAGGCCGATGTATTGAATCTCGACGCAATTTGAGTGTTCCATCGTCATTAGAAGGCCCTGAACGTTACAATTAACTATCATTTTTGCGTCGGATTCGAAAATCTAGACTCACAGGATAACGACCATAAGGTGCCCGAGGCAGCAATAGACCCTTGGAGACAAGTCGGCTGGAGGCCGATGTATTGAATCTCGACGCAATTTGAGTGTTCCATCGGCATTACGAGGCCCTGAACGTTATAATTAACTATCATTTTTGCGTCGGATTCGAAAATCTAGACTCACAGGAGAACGACCATAAGGTGCCCGAGGCAGCAATAGACCCTTGGAGACAAGTCGGCTGGAGGACGATGTATTGAATCTCGACGCAATTTGAGTGTTCCATCGTCATTAGGAGGCCCTGAACGTTATAATTAACTATCATTTTTGCGTCGGATTCGAAAATCTAGACTCACAGGAGAAGGACCATGTGGTGCCCGAGGCAGCGATATCCCCTTGGAGACAAGTAGGCTGGAGGCCGATGTATTGAATCTCGACGCAATTTGAGTGTTCCATCGTCATTAGGAGGCCCTGAACGTTACAATTAACTATCATCTTTGCGTCGGATTCGAATATCTAGAATTACAAGAGAACGACCATAAAGTGCCCGAGGCAGCATTAGATCCTTGGAGACAAGTCGGCTGGAGGACGATGTATTGTATCTCGACGCAATTTGAGTGTTCCATCGTCATTAGAAGGCCCTGAACGTTACAATTAACTATCATTTTTGCGTCGGATTCGAAAATCTAGACTCACAGGAGAACGACCATAAGGTGCCCGAGGGCAGCAATAACCCTTGGAGACAAGTCGGCTGGAGGACGATGTATTGGATCGCGACGCAATTTGAGTCTTCTATCGTCACTAGGAGGCGCTGAACGTTACAATTCACTATCATTTTTGCGTCGGATTCGAAAATCTAGACTCACAGGAGAACGACCATAAGGTGCCCGAGGCAGCAATAGACCCTTGGAGACAAGTCGGCTGGAGGACGATGTATTGGATCGTGACGCAATTTGAGTCTTCTATCGTCATTAGAGGCGCTGAAACGTTACAATTCACTATCATTTTTGCGTCGGATTCGAAAATCTAGACTCACAGGAGAAGGACCATAAGGTGCCCCGAGGCAGCAATAGACCCTTGGAGACAAGTCGGCTGGAGGCCGATGTATTGAATCTCGACATAATTTGAGTGTTCCATCGGCATTAGGAGGCCCTGAACGTTATAATTAACTATCATTTTTGCGTCGGATTCGATAATCTAAACTCACAGGAGAACGACCATAAGGTGCCCGAGGCAGCAATAGACCCTCGGAGACAAGTCGGCTGGAGGCCGATGTATTGAATCTCGACGCAATTTGAGTGTTCCATCGTCATTACAAGGCCCTGAACGTTACAATTAACTATCATTTTTCCGTCGGATTCGAAAAATCCTAGACTCACAGGAGAACGACCATAAGGTGCCCGATTGCAGCAATAGACCCTTGGAGACAAGTCCGGCTGGAGGCCGATGTATTGAATCTCGACGCAATTTGAGTGTTCCATCGTCATTAGAAGGCCCTCAACGTTACAATTAACTATCATTTTTGCGTCGGATTCGAAAATCTAGACTCACAGGAGAAGGACCATGTGGTGTCCGAGGCAGCGATATCCCCTTGGAGACAAGTAGGCTGGAGGCCGATGTATTGAATCTCGACGCATATTTGAGTGTTCCATCGTCATTAGAAGGCCCTGAACGTTACAATTAACTATCATTTTTGCGTCGATTCGAAAATCTAGACTCACAGGACAACGTCCATAAGGTGCCCGAGGCAGCAATAATCCCTTGGAGACAAGTCGGCTGGAGGCCGATGTATTGAATCTCGACATAATTTGAGTGTTCCATCGGCATTAGGAGGCCCTGAACGTTATAATTAACTATCAGTTTTGCGTCGGATTCGATAATCTAAACTCACAGGAGAACGACCATAAGGTGCCCGAGGCAGCAATAGACCCTTGAGACAAGTCGGCTGGAGGCCGATGTATTGAATCTCGACGCAATTTGAGTGTTCCATCGTCATTACAAGGCCCTGAACGTTACAATTAACTATCATTTTTTCGTCGGATTCGAAAATCTAGACTCACAGGAGAACGACCATAAGGTGCCCGATGCAGCAATAGACCCTTGGAGACAAGTCGGCTGGAGGCCGATGTATTGAATCTCGACGCAATTTGAGTGTTCCATCGGCATTAGGAGGCCCTGATCGTTACAATTAACTATCATTTTGCGTCGGGTTCGAAAATCTAGACTCACAGGAGAACGACCATAAGGTGCCCGAGGCAGCAATAGACCCTTGGAGACAAATCGGCTGGAGGCCGATGTATTGAATCTCGACGCAAATTTGAGTGTTCCATCGGCATTAGGAGGCCCTGAACGTTACAATTAACTATCATTTTAGCGTCGGGTTCGAAATCTAGACTCACTGGAGAACGACCATAAGGTGCCCGAGGCAGCAATAGACCCTTGGAGACAAGTTGGCTGAAGGACGATGTATTGAATCTCGACGCAATTTGAGAGTTCCATCGTCATTAGGCGGCCCTGAACGTTACAATTAACTATCATTTTTTGCGTCGGATTCGAAAATCTAGACTCACAGGAGAACGACCATAAGGTGCCCGAGGCAGCAATAGACCCTTGGAGACAAGTCGGCTGGAGGACGATGTATGGATCGCGGACGCAATTTGAGTCTTCTATCGTCATTAGGAGGCGCTGAACGTTACAATTAACTATCTTTTTTGCGTCGATTCGAAAATCTAGACTCACAGGAGAATGATCATATTGTGCCCGAGACAGCAATATCCCTTGGAGACAAGTCGGCTGGAGGACGATGTATTGAATCTCGACGCAATTTGAGTGTCCCATCGTCATTAGGAGGCCCTAAACCTTACAATTAACTATCATTTTTGCGTCGGATTCGATAATCTAAACTCACAGGAAAACGACCATAAGGGCCCGAGGCAGCAATAGACCCTTGGAGACAAGTCGGCTGGAGGACGATGTATTGGATCGCGACGCAATTTGAGTCTTCTATCGTCATTAGGAGGCGCTGAACGTTACAATTCACTATCATTTTTGCGTCGGATTCGAAAATCTAGACTCACAGGAGAACGACCATAATGTGCCCGAGGCAGCAATAGACCCTTGGAGACAAGTCGGCTGGAGGACGATGTATTGGATCGCGACGCAATTTGAGTCTTCTATCGTCATTAGGAGGCGCTGAACGTTACAATTCACTATCATTTTTGCGTCGGATTCGAAAATCTATACTCACAGGAGAAGGACCATGTGGTGCCCGAGGCAGCGATATCTCCTTGGAGACAAGTAGGCTGGAGGCCGATGTATTAAATCTCGACCGCAATTTGAGTGTTCCATCGGCATTAGGAGGCCCTGAACGTTATAATTAGCTGTCATTTTTGCGTCGAATTCGATAATCTAAACTCACAGGAGAACGACCATAAGGTGCCCGAGGCAGCAATAGACCCTTGGAGACAAGTCGGCTGGAGGACGATGTATTGAATCTCGACGCAATTTGAGTGTTCCATCGGCATTAGGAGGCCCTGAACGTTATAATTAACTATCATTTTTGCGTCGGATTCGATAATCTAAACTCACAGGAGAACGACCATAAGGTGCCCGAGGCAGCAATAGACCCTTGGAGACAAGTCCGGCTGGAGGCCGATGTATTGAATCTCGACGCAATTTGAGTGTTCCATCGTCATTACAAGGCCCTGAACGTTACAATTAACTATCATTTTTTGCGTCGGGATTCGAAAATTTAGGACTCACTGGAGAACGACCATAATGTGCCCGAGGCAGCAATAGACCCTTGGAGACAAGTCGGCTGGAGGACGATGTATTGGATCGCGACGCAATTTTGATCTTCTATCGTCATTAGGAGGCGCTGAAAGTTACAATTCACTATCATTTTGCGTCGGATTCGAAAATCTATACTCACAGGAGAAGAGACCATGTGGTGCCCGAGGCAGCGATATCCCCTTGGAGACAAGTAGGCTGGAGGCCGATGTATTGAAACTCGACGCAATTTGAGTGTTCCATCGTCATTAGAAGGCCCTGAACGTTACAATTAACTATCATTTTGCGTCGGATTCGAAAATCTAGACTCACAGGACAACGACCATAAGGTGCCCGAGGCAGCAATAGACCCTTGGAGACAAGTCGGCTGGAGGCCGATGTATTGAATCTCGACGCAATTTGAGTGTTCCATCGGCATTAGGAGGCCCTGAACGTTACAATTAACTATCATTTATGAGTCGGATTCGACAATCTAGACTCACAGGAGAACGACCATAAGGTGCCCGAGGCAGCAATAGACCCTTGGAGACAAGTCGGCTGGAGACGATGTATTGGATCGCGACGCAATTTGAGTCTTCTATCGTCATTAGGAGGCGCTGAACGTTACAATTCACTATCATTTTTGCGTCGGATTCGAAAATCTAGACTCACAGGAGAACGACCATAAGGTGCCCGAGGCAGCAATAGACCCTTGGAGACAAGTCGGCTGGAGGACGATGTATTGAATCTCGACGCAATTTGAGAGTTCCATCGTCATTAGGCGGTCCTGAACGTTACATTTAGACTATCATTTTTGCTTCGGATTCGAAAATCTAGAATTACAAGAGAACGACCATAAAGTGCCGAGGCAGCATTAGATCCTTGGAGACAAGTCGGCTGGAGGACGATGTATTGTATCTCGACGCAATTTGAGTGTTCATCGACATTAGAAGGCCCTGAACGTTACAATTAACTATCATTTTTGCGTCGGATTCGATAATCTAGACTCACAGGAGAACGACCATAAGGTGCCCGAGGCAGCAATAGACCCTCGGAGACAAGTCGGCTGGAGGACGATGTATTGGATCGCGACGCAATTTGAGTCTTCTATCGTCATTAGGAGGCGCTGAACGTTACAATTCACTATCATTTTTGCGTCGGATTCGAAAATCTAGACTCACAGGAGAACGACCATAATGTGCCCGAGGCAGCAATAGACCCTTGGAGACAAGTCGGCTGGAGGACGATGTAATGGATCGCGACGCAATTTGAGTCTTCTATCGTCATTAGGAGGCGCTGAACGTTACAATTCACTATCATTTTTGCGTCGGATTCGAAAATCTATACTCACAGGAGAAGGACCATGTGGTGCCCGAGGCAGCGATATCCCGTTGGAGACAAGTAGGCTGGAGGCCGATGTATTGAATCTCGACGCAATTTGAGTGTTCCATCGTCATTAGAAGGCCCTGAACGTTACAATTAACTATCATTTTTGCGTCGGGTTCGAAAATCTAGACTCACAGGAGAACGACCATAAGGTGACCGAGGCAGCAATAGACCCTTGGAGACAAGTCGGCTGGAGGACGATGTATTGAATCTCGACGCAATTTGAGTGTTCCATCGTCATTAGAAGGCCCTGAACGTTACAATTAACTATCATTTTTGCGTCGGATTCGAAAATCTAGACTCACAGGACAACGACCATTAGGTGCCCGAGGCAGCAATAGACCCTTGGAGGCAAGTCGGCTGGAGGCCGATGTATTGAATCTCGACGCAATTTGAGTGTTCCATCGTCATTACAAGGCCCTGAACGTTACAATTAACTATCATTTTTGCGTCGGATTCGAAAATCTAGACTCACAGGAGAACGACCATAAGGTGCCCGAGGCAGCAATAGACCCTTGGAGACAAGTCGGCTGGAGGACGATGTATTGGATCGCGACGCAATTTGAGTCTTCTATCGTCATTAGGAGGCGCTGAACGTTACAATTCACTGTCATTTTTGCGTCGGATTCGAAAATCTATACTCACAGGAGAAGGACCATGTGGTGCCCGAGGCAGCGATATCCCCTTGGAGACAAGTAGGCTGGAGGCCGATGTATTGAATCTCGACGCAATTTGAGTGGTCCATCGTCATTAGAAGGCCCTGAACGTTACAATTAACTATCATTTTTGAGTCGGATTCGAAAATCTAGACTCACAGGACAACGACCATAAGGTGCCCGAGGCAGCAATAGACCCTTGGAGACAAGTCGGCTGGAGGCCGATGTATTGAATCTCGACGCAATTTGAGTGTTCCATCGGCATTAGGAGGCCCTGAACGTTATAATTAACGATCATTTTTGCGTCGGATTCGATAATCTAAACTCACAGGAGAACGACCATAAGGTGCCCGAGGCAGCAATAGACCCTTGGAGACAAGTCGGCTGGAGGCCGATGTATTGAATCTCGACGCAATTTGAGTGTTCCATCGGCATTAGGAGGCCCTGAACGTTACAATTAACTATCATTTTTGCGTCGGGTTCGAAAATCTAGACTCACAGGAGAACGACCATAAGGTGCCCGAGGCAGCAATAGACACTTGGAGACAAGTCGGCTGGAGGCCGATGTATTGAATCTCGACGCAATTTGAGTGTTCCATCGGCATTAGGAGGCCCTGAACGTTACAATTAACTATCAATTTTGCGTCGGATTCGAAAATCTAGACTCACAGGAGAACGACCATAAGGTGCCCGAGGCAGCAATAGACCCTTGGAGACAAGTCGGCTGGAGGACGATGTATTGGATCGCGACGCAATTTGAGTGTTCCATCGTCATTACAAGGCCCTGAACGTTACAATTAACTATCATTTTTGAGTCGGATTCGAAAATCTAGACTCACAGGAGAACGACCATAAGGTGCCCGAGGCAGCAATAGACCCTTGGAGACAAGTCGGCTGGAGGACGATGTATTGGATCGCGACGCAATTTGAGTCTTCTATCGTCATTAGGAGGCGCTGAACGTTACAATTCACTATCATTTTTGCGTCGGATTCGAAAATCTAGACTCACAGGAGAAGGACCATGTGGTGCCCGAGGCAGCGATATCCCCTTGGAGACAAGTAGGCTGGAGGCCGATGTATTGAATCTCGACGCAATTTGAGTGTTCCATCGTCATTAGAAGGCCCTGAACGTTACAATTAACTATCATTTTTGCGCCGGATTCGAAAATCTAGACTCACAGGACAACGACCATAAGGTGCCCGAGGCAGCAATAGACCCTTGGAGACAAGTCGGTTGGAGGCCGATGTATTGAATCTCGACGCAATTTGAGTGTTCCATCGGCATTAGGAGGCCCTGAACGTTATAATTAACGATCATTTTTGCGTCGGATTCGATAATCTAAACTCACAGGAGAACGACCATAAGGTGCCCGAGGCAGCAATAGACCCTTGGAGACAAGTCGGCTGGAGGCCGTTGTATTGAATCTCGACGCAATTTGAGTGTTCCATCGGCATTAGGAGGCCCTGAACGTTACAATTAACTATCATTTATGCGTCGGGTTCGAAAATCTAGACTCACAGGAGAACGACCATAAGGTGCCCGAGGCAGCAATAGACCCTTGGAGACAAGTCGGCTGGAGGCCGATGTATTGAATCTCGACGCAATTTGAGTGTTCCATCGTCATTAGGAGGCCCTGAACGTTACAATTAACTATCATTTTTGCGTCGGATTCGAAAATCTAGACTCACAGGAGAACGACCATAAGGTGCCCGAGGCAGCAATAGACCCTTGGAGACAAGTCGGCTGGAGGACGATGTATTGGATCGCGACGCAATTTGAGTCTTCTATCGTCATTAGGAGGCGCTGAACGTTACAATTCACTATCATTTTTGCGTCGGATTCGAAAATCTAGACTCACAGGAGAAGGACCATGTGGTGCCAGAGGCAGCGATATCCCCTTGGAGACAAGTAGGCTGGAGGCCGATGTATTGAATCTCGACGCAATTTGAGTGTTCCATCGGCATTAGGAGGCCCTGAACGTTATAATTAACTATCATTTTTGCGTCGGATTCGATAATCTAAACTCACAGGAGAACGACCATAAGGTGCCCGAGGCAGCAATAGACCCTTGGAGACAAGTCGGCTGGAGGCCGATGTATTGAATCTCGACGCAATTTGAGTGTTCCATCGGCATTAGGAGGCCCTGAACGTTACAATTAACTATCATTTTTGCGTCGGGTTCGAAAATCTAGACTCACAGGAGAACGACCATAAGGTGCCCGAGGCAGCAATAGACCCTTGGAGACAAGTCGGCTGGAGGACGATGTATTGAATCTCGACGCAATTTGAGTGTTCCATCGTCATTAGAAGGCCCTGAACGTTACAATTAACTATCATTTTTGCGTCGGATTCGAAAATCTAGACTCACAGGAGGACGACCATAAGGTGCCCGAGGCAGCAATAGACCCTTGGAGACAAGTCGGCTGGAGGACGATGTATTGGATCGCGACGCAATTTGAGTCTTCTATCGTCATTAGGAGGCGCTGAACGTTACAATTCACTATCATTTTTGCGTCGGATTCAAAAATCTAGACTCACAGGAGAAGGACCATGTGGTGCCCGAGGCAGCGATATCCCCTTGGAGACAAGTAGGCTGGAGGCCGATGTATTGAATCTCGACGCAATTTGAGTGTTCCATCGTCATTAGAAGGCCCTGAACGTTACAATTAACTATCATTTTTGCGTCGGATTCGAAAATCTAGACTCACAGGACAACGACCATAAGGTGCCCGAGGCAGCAATAGACCCTTGGAGACAAGTCGGCTGGAGGCCGATGTATTGAATCTCGACATAATTTGAGTGTTCCATCGGCATTAGGAGGCCCTGAACGTTATAATTAACTATCATTTTTGCGTCGGATTCGATAATCTAAACTCACAGGAGAACGACCATAAGGTGCCCGAGGCAGCAATAGACCCTTGGAGACAAGTCGGCTGGAGGCCGATGTATTGAATCTCGACGCAATTTGAGTGTTCCATCGTCATTACAAGGCCCTGAACGTTACAATTAACTATCATTTTTCCGTCGGATTCGAAAATCCAGACTCACAGGAGAACGACCATAAGGTGCACGATGCAGCAATAGACCCTTGGAGACAAGTCGGCTGGAGGCCGATGTATTGAATCTCGACGCAATTTGAGTGTTCCATCGGCATTAGGAGGCCCTGAACGTTACAATCAACTATCATTTTTGCGTCGGGTTTGAAAATCTAGACTCACAGGAGAACGACCATAAGGTGCCCGAGGCAGCAATAGACCCTTGGAGACAAGTCGGCTGGAGGCCGATGTGTTGAATCTCGACGCAATTTGAGTGTTCCATCGGCATTAGGAGGCCCTGAACGTTACAATTAACTATCATTTTTGCATCGGGTTCGAAAATCTAGACTCACAGGAGAACGACCATAAGGTGCCCGAGGCAGCAATAGACCCTTGGAGACAGGTCGGCTGGAGGCCGATGTATTGAATCTCGACGCAATTTGAGTGTTCCATCGGCATTAGGAGGCCCTGAACGTTACAATTAACTATCATTTTTGCGTCGGATTCGAAAATCTAGAATTACAAGAGAACGACCATAAAGTGTCTGAGGCAGCATTAGATCCTTGGTGACAAGTCGGCTGGAGGACGATGTATTGTATCTCGACGCAATTTGAGTGTTCCATCGTCATTAGAAGGCCCTGAACGTTACAATTAACTATCATTTTTGCGTCGGATTCGATAATCTAGACTCACAGGAGAACGACCATAAGGTGCCCGAGGCAGCAATACACCCTTGGAGACAAGTCGGCTGGAGGACGATGTATTGAATCTCGACGCAATTTGAGTGTCCCATCGTCATTAGGAGGCCCTAAACCTTACAATTAACTATCATTTTTGCGTCGGATTCGATAATCTAAACTCACAGGAGAACGACCATAAGGTGCCCGAGGCAGCAATAGACCCTTGGAGACAAGTCGGCTGGAGGACGATGTATTGGATCGCGACGCAATTTGAGTCTTCTATCGTCATTAGGAGGCGCTGAACGTTACAATTCACTATCATTTTTGCGTCGGATTCGAAAATATAGACTCACAGGAGAACGACCATAATGTGCCCGAGGCAGCAATAGACCCTTGGAGACAAGTCGGCTGGAGGACGATGTATTGGATCGCGACGCAATTTGAGTCTTCTATCGTCATTAGGAGGCGCTGAACGTTACAATTCACTAACATTTTTGCGTCGGATTCGAAAATCTATACTCACAGGAGAAGGACCATGTGGTGCCCGAGGCAGCGATATCCCGTTGGAGACAAGTAGGCTGGAGGCCGATGTATTGAATCTCGACGCAATTTGAGTGTTCCATCGTCATTAGAAGGCCCTGAACGTTACAATTAACTATCATTTTTGCGTCGGATTCGAAAATCTAGACTCACAGGACAACGACCATAAGGTGCCCGAGGCAGCAATAGACCCTTGGAGACAAGTCGGCTGGAGGCCGATGTATTGAATCTCGACGCAATTTGAGTGTTCCATCGGCATTAGGAGGCCCTGAACGTTACAATTAACTATCATTTTTGCGTCGGGTTCGAAAATCTAGACTCACAGGAGAACGACCATAAGGTGCCCGAGGCAGCAATACACCCTTGGAGACAAGTCGGCTGGAGGACGATGTATTGAATCTCGACGCAATTTGAGTGTCCCATCGTCATTAGGAGGCCCTAAACCTTACAATTAACTATCATTTTTGCGTCGGATTCGATAATCTAAACTCACAGGAGAACGACCATAAGGTGCCCGAGGCAGCAATAGACCCTTGGAGACAAGTCGGCTGGAGGACGATGTATTGGATCGCGACGCAATTTGAGTCTTCTATCGTCATTAGGAGGCGCTGAACGTTACAATTCACTATCATTTTTGCGTCGGATTCGAAAATATAGACTCACAGGAGAACGACCATAATGTGCCCGAGGCAGCAATAGACCCTTGGAGACAAGTCGGCTGGAGGACGATGTATTGGATCGCGACGCAATTTGAGTCTTCTATCGTCATTAGGAGGCGCTGAACGTTACAATTCACTATCATTTTTGCGTCGGATTCGAAAATCTATACTCACAGGAGAAGGACCATGTGGTGCCCGAGGCAGCGATATCCCGTTGGAGACAAGTAGGCTGGAGGCCGATGTATTGAATCTCGACGCAATTTGAGTGTTCCATCGTCATTAGAAGGCCCTGAACGTTACAATTAACTATCATTTTTGCGTCGGATTCGAAAATCTAGACTCACAGGTCAACGACCATAAGGTGCCCGAGGCAGCAATAGACCCTTGGAGACAAGTCGGCTGGAGGCCGATGTATTGAATCTCGACGCAATTTGAGTGTTCCATCGGCATTAGGAGGCCCTGAACGTTACAATTAACTATCATTTTTGCGTCGGGTTCGAAAATCTAGACTCACAGGAGAACGACCATAAGGTGCCCGAGGCAGCAATAGACCCTTGGAGACAAGTCGGCTGGAGGACGATGTATTGAATCTCGACGCAATTTGAGTGTTCCATCGTCATTAGAAGGCCCTGAACGTTACAATTAACTATCATTTTTGCGTCGGATTCGAAAATCTAGACTCACAGGAGAACGACCATAAGGTGCCCGAGGCAGCAATAGACCCTTGGAGACAAGTCGGCTGGAGGACGATGTATTGGATCGCGACGCAATTTGAGTCTTCTATCGTCATTAGGAGGCGCTGAACGTTACAATTCACTATCATTTTTGCGTCGGATTCGAAAATCTAGACTCACAGGAGAAGGACCATGTGGTGCCCGAGGCAGCGATATCCCCTTGGAGACAAGTAGGCTGGAGGCCGATGTATTGAATCTCGACGCAATTTGAGTGTTCCATCGTCATTAGAAGGCCCTGAACGTTACAATTAACTATCATTTTTGCGTCGGGTTCGAAAATCTAGACTCACAGGAGAACGACCATAAGGTGCCCGAGGCAGCAATAGACCCTTGGAGACAAGTCGGCTGGAGGACGATGTATTGAATCTCGACGCAATTTGAGTGTTCCATCGTCATTAGAAGGCCCTGAACGTTACAATTAACTATCATTTTTGCGTCGGATTCGAAAATCTAGACTCACAGGAGAACGACCATAAGGTGCCCGAGGCAGCAATAGACCCTTGGAGACAAGTCGGCTGGAGGACGATGTATTGGATCGCGACGCAATTTGAGTCTTCTATCGTCATTAGGAGGCGCTGAACGTTACAATTCACTATCATTTTTGCGTCGGATTCGAAAATCTAGACTCACAGGAGAAGGACCATGTGGTGCCCGAGGCAGCGATATCCCCTTGGAGACAAGTAGGCTGGAGGCCGATGTATTGAATCTCGACGCAATTTGAGTGTTCCATCGTCATTAGAAGGCCCTGAACGTTACAATTAACTATCATTTTTGCGTCGGATTCGAAAATCTAGACTCACAGGACAACGACCATAAGGTGCCCGAGGCAGCAATAGACCCTTGGAGACAAGTCGGCTGGAGGCCGATGTATTGAATCTCGACGCAATTTGAGTGTTCCATCGGCATTAGGAGGCCCTGAACGTTATAATTAACTATCATTTTTGCGTTGGGTTCGAAAATCTAGACTCACAGGAGAACGACCATAAGGTGCCCGAGGCAGCAATAGACCCTTGGAGACAAGTCGGCTGGAGGACGATGTATTGAATCTCGACGCAATTTGAGTGTTCCATCGTCATTAGAAGGCCCTGAACGTTACAATTAACTATCATTTTTGCGTCGGATTCGAAAATCTAGACTCACAGGAGAACGACCATAAGGTGCCCGAGGCAGCAATAGACCCTTGGAGACAAGTCGGCTGGAGGCCGATGTATTGAATCTCGACGCAATTTGAGTGTTCCATCGGCATTAGGAGGCCCTGAACGTTATAATTAACTATCATTTTTGCGTCGGATTCGATAATCTAAACTCACAGGAGAACGACCATAAGGTGCCCGAGGCAGCAATAGACCCTTGGAGACAAGTCGGCTGGAGGCCGATGTATTGAATCTCGACGCAATTTGAGTGTTCCATCGTCATTACAAGGCCCTGAACGTTACAATTAACTACCATTTTTGCGTCGCATTCGAAACTCTAGACTCACAGGAGAACGACCATAAGGTGCCCGAGGCAGCAATAGACCCTTGGAGACAAGTCGGCTGGAGGACGATGTATTGAATCTCGACGCAATTTGAGTCTTCTATCGTCATTAGGAGGCGCTGAACATTACAATTCACTATCATTTTTGCGTCGGATTCGAAAATCTAGACTCACAGGAGAAGGATCATATTGTGCCCGAGACAGCAATATCCCCTTGGAGACAAGTCGGCTGGAGGCCGATGTATTGAATCTCGACGCAATTTGAGTGTCCCATCGTCATTAGGAGGCCCTAAACCTTACAATTAACTATCATTTTTGCGTCGGATTCGATAATCTAAACTCACAGGAGAACGACCATAAGGTGCCCGAGGCAGCAATAGATCCTTGGAGACAAGTCGGCTGGAGGACGATGTATTGGATCGCGACGCAATTTGAGTCTTCTATCGTCATTAGGAGGCGCTGAACGTTACAATTCACTATCATTTTTGCGTCGGATTCGAAAATCTAGACTCACAGGAGAAGGACCATGTGGTGCCCGAGGCAGCGATATCCCCTTGGAGACAAGTAGGCTGGAGGCCGATGTATTGAATCTCGACGCAATTTGAGTGTTCCATCGTCATTAGAAGGCCCTGATCGTTACAATTCACTATCATTTTTGCGTCGGATTCGATAATCTAAACTCACAGGAGAACGACCATAAGGTGCCCGAGGCAGCAATAGACCCTTGGAGACAAGTCGGCTGGAGGACGATGTATTGGATCGCGACGCAATTTGAGTCTTCTATCGTCATTAGGAGGCGCTGAACGTAACAATTCACTATCATTTTTGCGTCGGATTCGAAAATCTAGACTCACAGGAGAACGACCATAATGTGCCCGAGGCAGCAATAGACCCTTGGAGACAAGTCGGCTGGAGGACGATGTATTGGATCGCGACGCAATTTGAGTCTTCTATCGTCATTAGGAGGCGCTGAACGTTACAATTCACTATCATTTTTGCGTCGGATTCGAAAATCTATACTCACAGGAGAAGGACCATGTGGTGCCCGAGGCAGCGATATCCCCTTGGAGACAAGTAGGCTGGAGGCCGATGTATTGAATCTCGACGCAATTTGAGTGTTCCATCGTCATTAGAAGGCCCTGAACGTTACAATTAACTATCATTTTTGCGTCGGATTCGAAAATCTAGACTCACAGGACAACGACCATAAGGTGCCCGAGGCAGCAATAGACCCTTAGAGACAAGTCGGCTAGAGGCCGATGTATTGAATCTCGACGCAATTTGAGTGTTCCATCGGCATTAGGAGGCCCTGAACGTTATAATTAACGATCATTTTTGCGTCGGATTCGATAATCTAAACTCACAGGAGAGCGACCATAAGGTGCCCGAGGCAGCAATAGACCCTTGGAGGCAAGTCGGCTGGAGGCCGATGTATTGAATCTCGACGCAATTTGAGTGTTCCATCGGCATTAGGAGGCCCTGAACGTTACAATTAACTATCATTTTTGCGTCGGGTTCGAAAATCTAGACTCACAGGAGAACGACCATAAGGTGCCCGAGGCAGCAATAGACCCTTGGAGACAAGTCGGCTGGAGGCCGATGTATTGAATCTCGACGCAATTTGAGTGTTCCATCGGCATTAGGAGGCCCTGAACGTTACAATTAACTATCATTTTTGCGTCGGATTCGAAAATCTAGACTCACAGGAGAACGACCATAAGGTGCCCGAGGCAGCAATAGACCCTTGGAGACAAGTCGGCTGGAGGACGATGTATTGGATCGCGACGCAATTTGAGTCTTCTATCGTCATTAGGAGGCGCTGAACGTTACAATTCACGATCATTTTTGCGTCGGATTCGAAGATCTAGACTCACAGGAGAAGGACCATGTGGTGCCCGAGGCAGCGATATCCCCTTGGAGACAAGTAGGCTGGAGGCCGATGTATTGAATCTCGACGCAATTTGAGTGTTCCATCGTCATTAGAAGGCCCTGAACGTTACAATTAACTATCATTTTTGCGTCGGATTCGAAAATCTAGACTCACAGGACAACGACCATAAGGTGCCCGAGGCAGCAATAGACCCTTGGAGACAAGTCGGCTGGAGGCCGATGTATTGAATCTCGACATAATTTGAGTGTTCCATCGCATTAGGAGGCCCTGAACGTTATAATTAACTATCATTTTTGCGTCGGATTCGATAATCTAAACTCACAGGAGAACGACCACAAGGTGCCCGAGGCAGCAATAGACCCTTGGAGACAAGTCGGCTGGAGGCCGATGTATTGAATCTCGACGCAATTAGAGTGTTCCATCGTCATTACAAGGCCCTGAACGTTAGAATTAACTATCATTTTTCCGTCGGATTCGAAAATCTAGACTCACAGGAGAACGACCATAAGGTGACCGAGGCAGCAATAGACCCTTGGAGACAAGTCGGCTGGAGGCCGATGTATTGAATCTCGACGCAATTTGAGTGTTCCATCGGCATTAGGAGGCCCTGAACGTTACAATTAACTATCATTTTAGCGTCGGATTCGAAAATCTAGAATTACAAGAGAACGACCATAAAGTGCCCGAGGCAGCATTAGATCCTTGGGGACAAGTCGGCTGGAGGCCGATGTATTGAATCTCGACGCAATTTGAGTGTTCCATCGGCATTAGGAGGCCCTGAACGTTACAATTAACTATCATTTTTGCGTCGGGTTCGAAAATCTAGACTCACAGGAGAACGACCATAAGGTGCCCGAGGCAGCAATAGACCCTTGGAGACAAGTCGGCTGGAGGACGATGTATTGAATCTCGACGCAATTTGAGTGTTCCATCGTCATTAGAAGGCCCTGAACGTTACAATTAACTATCATTTTTGCGTCGGATTCGAAAATCTAGACTCACAGGACAACGACCATAAGGTGCCCGAGGCAGCAATAGACCCTTGGAGACAAGGCGGCTGGAGGCCGATGTATTGAATCTCGACGCAATTTGAGTGTTCCATCGTCATTACAAGGCCCTGAACGTTACAAGTAACTATCATTTTTGCGTCGGATTCGAAAATCTAGACTCACAGGAGAAGGATCATATTGTGCCCGAGACAGCAATATCCCCTTGGAGACAAGTCGGCTGGAGGACGATGTATTGAATCTCGACGCAATTTGAGTGTTCCATCGGCATTAGGAGGCCCTGAACGTTACAATTAACTATCATTTTTGCGTCGGGTTCGAAAATCTAGACTCACAGGAGAACGACCATAAGGTGCCCGAGGCAGCAATAGACCCTTGGAGACAAGTCGGCTGGAGGCCGATGTATTGAATCTCGACGCAATTTGAGTGTTCCATCGGCATTAGGAGGCCCTGAACGTTACAATTAACTATCATTTTTGCGTCGGAATCGAAAATCTAGACTCACAGGAGAACGACCATAAGGTGCCCGAGGCAGCAATAGAATCTTGGAGACAAGTCGGCTGGAGGACGATGTATTGGATCGCGACGCAATTTGAGTCTTCTATCGTCATTAGGAGGCGCTGAACGTTACAATTCACGATCATTTTTGCGTCGGATTCGAAGATCTAGACTCACAGGAGAAGGACCATGTGGTGCCCGAGGCAGCGATATCCCCTTGGAGACAAGTAGGCTGGAGGCCGATGTATTGAATCTTGACGCAATTTGAGTGTTCCATCGTCATTAGAAGGCCCTGAACGTTACAATTAACTATCATTTTTGCGTCGGATTCGAAAATCTAGACTCACAGGACAACGACCATAAGGTGCCCGAGGCAGCAAGAGACCCTTGGAGACAAGTCGGCTGGAGGCCGATGTATTGAATCTCGACATAATTTGAGTGTTCCATCGCATTAGGAGGCCCTGAACGTTATAATTAACTATCATTTTTGCGTCGGATTCGATAATCTAAACTCACAGGAGAACGACCGCAAGGTGCCCGAGGCAGCAATAGACCCTTGGAGACAAGTCGGCTGGAGGCCGATGTATTGAATCTCGACGCAATTAGAGTGTTCCATCGTCATTACAAGGCCCTGAACGTTACAATTAACTATCATTTTTGCGTCGGATTCGAAAATCTAGACTCACAGGAGAACGACCATAAGGTGCCCGATGCAGCAATAGACCCTTGGAGACAAGTCGGCTGGAGGCCGATGTATTGAATCTCGACGCAATTTGAGTGTTCCATCGGCATTAGGAGGCCCTGAACGTTACAATTAACTATCATTTTTGCGTCGGGTTCGAAAATCTAGACTCACAGGAGAACGACCATAAGGTGACCGAGGCAGCAATAGACCCTTGGAGACAAGTCGGCTGGAGGCCGATGTATTGAATCTCGACGCAATTTGAGTGTTCCATCGGCATTAGGAGGCCCTGAACGTTACAATTAACTATCATTTTAGCGTCGGGTTCGAAAATGTAGACTCACAGGAGAACGACCATAAGGTGCCCGAGGCAGCAATAGACCCTTGGAGACAAGTCGGCTGGAGGACGATGTATTGAATCTCGACGCAATTTGAGAGTTCCATCGTCATTAGGCGGCCCTGAACGTTACAATTAACTATCATTTTTGCGTCGGATTCGAAAATCTAGAATTACAAGAGAACGACCATAAAGTGCCCGAGGCAGCATTAGATCCTTGGGGACAAGTCGGCTGGAGGCCGATGTATTGAATCTCGACGCAATTTGAGTGTTCCATCGGCATTAGGAGGCCCTGAACGTTATAATTAACTATCATTTTTGCGTCGGATTCGATAATCTAAACTCACAGGAGAACGACCATAAGGTGCCCGAGGCAGCAATAGACCCTTGGAGACAAGTCGGCTGGAGGCCGATGTATTGAATCTCGACGCAATTTGAGTGTTCCATCGTCATTACAAGGCCCTGAACGTTACAATTAACTATCATTTTTCCGTCGGATTCGAAAATCTAGACTCACAGGAGAACGACCATAAGGTGCCCGATGCAGCAATAGACCCTTGGAGACAAGTCGGCTGGAGGCCGATGTATTGAATCTCGACGCAATTTGAGTGTTCCATCGGCATTAGGAGGCCCTGAACGTTACAATTAACTATCATTTTTGCGTCGGGTTCGAAAATCTAGACTCACAGGAGAACGACCATAAGGTGCCCGAGGCAGCATTAGATCCTTGGAGACAAGTCGGCTGGAGGACGATGTATTGTATCTCGACGCAATTTGAGTGTTCCATCGTCATTAGAAGGCCCTGAACGTTACAATTAACTATCATTTTTGCGTCGGATTCGAAAATCTAGACTCACAGGACAACGACCATAAGGTGCCCGAGGCAGCAATAGACCCTTGGAGACAAGTCGGCTGGAGGCCGATGTATTGAATCTCGACATAATTTGAGTGTTCCATCGGCATTAGGAGGCCCTGAACGTTATAATTAACTATCATTTTTGCGTCGGATTCGATAATCTAAACTCACAGGAGAACGACCATAAGGTGCCCGAGGCAGCAATAGACCCTTGGAGACAAGTCGGCTGGAGGCCGATGTATTGAATCTCGACGCAATTTGAGTGTTCCATCGTCATTACAAGGCCCTGAACGTTACAATTAACTATCATTTTTCCGTCGGATTCGAAAATCTAGACTCACAGGAGAACGACCATAAGGTGCCCGATGCAGCAATAGACCCTTGGAGACAAGTCGGCTGGAGGCCGATGTATTGAATCTCGACGCAATTTGAGTGTTCCATCGGCATTAGGAGGCCCTGAACGTTACAATTAACTATCATTTTTGCGTCGGGTTCGAAAATCTAGACTCACAGGAGAACGACCATAAGGTGCCCGAGGCAGCATTAGATCCTTGGAGACAAGTCGGCTGGAGGACGATGTATTGTATCTCGACGCAATTTGAGTGTTCCATCGTCATTAGAAGGCCCTGAACGTTACAATTAAATATCATTTTTGCGTCGGATTCGAAAATCTAGACTCACAGGAGAACGACCATAAGGTGCCCGAGGCAGCAATAGACCCTTGGAGACAAGTCGGCTGGAGGACGATGTATTGGATCGCGACGCAATTTGAGTCTTCTATCGTCATTAGGAGGCGCTGAACGTTACAATTCACTATCATTTTTGCGTCGGATTCGAAAATCTAGACTCACAGGAGAAGGATCATATTGTGCCCGAGACAGCAATATCCCCTTGGAGACAAGTCGGCTGGAGGACGATGTATTGAATCTCGACGCAATTTGAGTGTCCCATCGTCATTAGGAGGCCCTAAACCTTACAATTAACTATCATTTTTGCGTCGGATTCGATAATCTAAACTCACAGGAGAACGACCATAAGGTGCCCGAGGCAGCAATAGGCCCCCTGGAGACAAGTCGGCTGGAGGACGATGTATTGGATCGCGACGCAATTTGAGTCTTCTATCGTCATTAGGAGGCGCTGAACGTTACAATTCACTATCATTTTTGCGTCGGATTCGAAAATCTAGACTCACAGGAGAAGGACCATGTGGTGCCCGAGGCAGCGATATCCCCTTGGAGACAAGTAGGCTGGAGGCCGATGTATTGAATCTCGACGCAATTTGAGTGTTCCATCGTCATTACAAGGCCCTGAACGTTACAATTAACTATCATTTTTGCGTCGGATTCGAAAATCTAGACTCACAGGACAACGACCATAAGGTGCCCGAGGCAGCAATAGACCCTTGGAGACAAGTCGGCTGGAGGCCGATGTATTGAATCTCGACGCAATTTGAGTGTTCCATCGGCATTAGGAGGCCCTGAACGTTATAATTAACTATCATTTTGGCGTCGGATTCGATAATCTAAACTCACAGGAGAACGACCATAAGGTGCCCGAGGCAGCAATAGACCCTTGGAGACAAGTCGGCTGGAGGCCGATGTATTGAATCTCGACGCAATTTGATTGTTCCATCGTCATTACAAGGCCCTGAACGTTACAATTAACTATCATTTTTGCGTCGGATTCGAAAATCTAGACTCACAGGAGAACGACCATAAGGTGCCCGAGGCAGCAATAGACCCTTGGAGACAAGTCGGCTGGAGGACGATGTATTGAATCTCGACGCAATTTGAGTGTTCCATCGTCATTAGAAGGCCCTGAACGTTACAATTAACTATCATTTTTGCGTCGGATTCGAAAATCTAGACTCACAGGACAACGACCATAAGGTGCCCGAGGCAGCAATAGACCCTTGGAGACAAGTCGGCTGGAGGCCGATGTATTGAATTGAGTGTTCCATCGTCATTAGAAGGCCCTGAACGTTACAATTAACTATCATTTTTGCGTCGGATTCGAAAATCTAGACTCACAGGACAACGACCATAAGGTGCCCGAGGCAGCAATAGACCCTTGGAGACAAGTCGGCTGGAGGCCGATGTATTGAATCTCGACATAATTTGAGTGTTCCATCGGCATTAGGAGGCCCTGAACGTTATAATTAACTATCATTTTTGCGTCGGATTCGATAATCTAAACTCACAGGAGAACGACCATAAGGTGCCCGAGGCAGCAATAGACCCTTGGAGACAAGTCGGCTGGAGGCCGATGTATTGAATCTCGACGCAATTTGAGTGTTCCATCGTCATTACAAGGCCCTGAACGTTACAATTAACTATCATTTTTCCGTCGGATTCGAAAATCTAGACTCACAGGAGAACGACCATAAGGTGCCCGATGCAGCAATAGACCCTTGGAGACAAGTCGGCTGGAGGCCGATGTATTGAATCTCGACGCAATTTGAGTGTTCCATCGGCATTAGGAGGCCCTGAACGTTACAATTAACTATCATTTTTGCGTCGGGTTCGAAAATCTAGACTCACAGGAGAACGACCATAAGGTGCCCGAGGCAGCATTAGATCCTTGGAGACAAGTCGGCTGGAGGACGATGTATTGTATCTCGACGCAATTTGAGTGTTCCATCGTCATTAGAAGGCCCTGAACGTTACAATTAACTATCATTTTTGCGTCGGATTCGAAAATCTAGACTCACAGGAGAACGACCATAAGGTGCCCGAGGCAGCAATAGACCCTTGGAGACAAGTCGGCTGGAGGACGATGTATTGGATCGCGACGCAATTTGAGTCTTCTATCGTCATTAGGAGGCGCTGAACGTTACAATTCACTATCATTTTTGCGTCGGATTCGAAAATCTAGACTCACAGGAGAAGGATCATATTGTGCCCGAGACAGCAATATCCCCTTGGAGACAAGTCGGCTGGAGGACGATGTATTGAATCTCGACGCAATTTCAGTGTCCCATCGTCATTAGGAGGCCCTAAACCTTACAATTAACTATCATTTTTGCGTCGGATTCGATAATCTAAACTCACAGGAGAACGACCATAAGGTGCCCGAGGCAGCAATAGGCCCCCTGGAGACAAGTCGGCTGGAGGACGATGTATTGGATCGCGACGCAATTTGAGTCTTCTATCGTCATTAGGAGGCGCTGAACGTTACAATTCACTATCATTTTTGCGTCGGATTCGAAAATCTAGACTCACAGGAGAAGGACCATGTGGTGCCCGAGGCAGCGATATCCCCTCGGAGACAAGTAGGCTGGAGGCCGATGTATTGAATCTCGACGCAATTTGAGTGTTCCATCGTCATTAGAAGGCCCTGAACGTTACAATTAACTATCATTCTTGCGTCGGATTCGAAAATCTAGACTCACAGGAGAACGACCATAAGGTGCCCGAGGCAGCAATAGACCCTTGGAGACAAGTCGGCTGGAGGACGATGTATTGGATCGCGACGCAATTTGAGTCTTCTATCGTCATTAGGAGGCGCTGAACGTTACAATTCACTATCATTTTTGCGTCGGATTCGAAAATCTAGACTCACAGGAGAAGGATCATATTGTGCCCGAGACAGCAATATCCCCTTGGAGACAAGTCGGCTGGAGGACGATGTATTGAATCTCGACGCAATTTGAGTGTCCCATCGTCATTAGGAGGCCCTAAACCTTACAATTAACTATCATTTTTGCGTCGGATTCGATAATCTAAACTCACAGGAGAACGACCATAAGGTGCCCGAGGCAGCAATAGGCCCCCTGGAGACAAGTCGGCTGGAGGACGATGTATTGGATCGCGACGCAATTTGAGTCTTCTATCGTCATTAGGAGGCGCTGAACGTTACAATTCACTATCATTTTTGCGTCGGATTCGAAAATCTAGACTCACAGGAGAAGGACCATGTGGTGCCCGAGGCAGCGATATCCCCTCGGAGACAAGTAGGCTGGAGGCCGATGTATTGAATCTCGACGCAATTTGAGTGTTCCATCGTCATTAGAAGGCCCTGAACGTTACAATTAACTATCATTTTTGCGTCGGATTCGAAAATCTAGACTCACAGGACAACGACCATAAGGTGCCCGAGGCAGCAATAGACCCTTGGAGACAAGTCGGCTGGAGGCCGATGTATTGAATCTCGACATAATTTGAGTGTTCCATCGGCATTAGGAGGCCCTGAACGTTATAATTAACTATCATTTTTGCGTCGGATTCGATAATCTAAACTCACAGGAGAACGACCATAAGGTGCCCGAGGCAGCAATAGACCCTTGGAGACAAGTCGGCTGGAGGCCGATGTATTGAATCTCGACGCAATTTGAGTGTTCCATCGTCATTACAAGGCCATGAACGTTACAATTAACTATCATTTTTGCGTCGGATTCGAAAATCTAGACTCACAGGAGAACGACCATAAGGTGCCCGATGCAGCAATAGACCCTTGGAGACAAGTCGGCTGGAGGCCGATGTATTGAATCTCGACGCAATTTGAGTGTTCCATCGGCATTAGGAGGCCCTGAACGTTACAATTAACTATCATTTTAGCGTCGGGTTCGAAAATCTAGACTCACAGGAGAACGACCATAAGGTGCCCGAGGTAGCAATAGACCCTTGGAGACAAGTCGGCTGGAGGTCGATGTATTGAATCTCGACGCAATTTGAGAGTTCCATCGTCATTAGGCGGCCCTGAACGTTACAATTACTATCATTTTTGCGTCGGATTCGAAAATCTAGAATTACAAGAGAACGACCATAAAGTGCCCGAGGCAGCATTAGATCCTTGGAGACAAGTCGGCTGGAGGACGATGTATTGTATCTCGACGCAATTTGAGTGTTCCATCGTCATTAGAAGGCCCTGAACGTTACAATTAACTATCATTTTTGCGTCGGATTCGAAAATCTAGACTCACAGGAGAACGACCATAAGGTGCCCGAGGCAGCAATAGACCCTTGGAGACAAGTCGGCTGGAGGACGATGTATTGGATCGCGACGCAATTTGAGTCTTCTATCGTCATTAGGAGGCGCTGAACGTTACAATTCACTATCATTTTTGCGTCGGATTCGAAAATCTAGACTCACAGGAGAAGGATCATATTGTGCCCGAGACAGCAATATCCCCTTGGAGACAAGTCGGCTGGAGGACGATGTATTGAATCTCGACGCAATTTGAGTGTCCCATCGTCATTAGGAGGCCCTAAACCTTACAATTAACTATCATTTTTGTGTCGGATTCGATAATCTAAACTCACAGGAGAACGACCATAAGGTGCCCGAGGCAGCAATAGACCCTTGGAGACAAGTCGGCTGGAGGACGATGTATTGAATCTCGACGCAATTTGAGTGTTCCATCGTCATTACAAGGCCCTGAACGTTACAATTAACTATCATTTTTGCGTCGGATTCGAAAATCTAGACTCACAGGACAACGACCATAAGGTGCCAGAGGCAGCAATAGACCCTTGGAGACAAGTCGGCTGGAGGACGATGTATTGGATCGCGACGCAATTTGAGTCTTCTATCGTCATTAGGAGGCGCTGAACGTTACAATTCACTATCATTTTTGCGTCGGATTCGAAAATCTAGACTCACAGAAGAAGGACCATGTGGTGCCCGAGGCAGCGATATCCCCTTGGAGACAAGTAGGCTGGAGGCCGATGTATTGAATCTCGACGCAATTTGAGTGTTCCATCGGCATTAGGAGGCCCTGAACGTTATAATTAACTATCATTTTTGCATCGGATTCGATAATCTAAACTCACAGGAGAACGACCATAAGGTGCCCGAGGCAGCAATAGACCCTTGGAGACAAGTCGGCTGGAGGCCGATGTATTGAATCTCGACGCAATTTGAGTGTTCCATCGGCATTAGGAGGCCCTGAACGTTACAATTAACTATCATTTTTGCGTCGGGTTCGAAAATCTAGACTCACAGGAGAACGACCATAAGGTGCCCGAGGCAGCAATAGACCCTTGGAGACAAGTCGGCTGGAGGCCGATGTATTGAATCTCGACGCAATTTGAGTGTTCCATCGTCATTACAAGGCTCTGAACGTTACAATTAACTATCATTTTTGCGTCGGATTCGAAAATCTAGACTCACAGGAGAACGACCATAAGGTGCCCGAGGCAGCAATAGACCCTTGGAGACAAGTCGGCTGGAGGCCGATGTATTGAATCTCGACGCAATTTGAGTGTTCCATCGTCATTAGGAGGCCCTGAACGTTATAATTAACTATCATTTTTGCGTCGGATTCGAAAATCTAAACTCACAGGAGAACGACCATAAGGTGCACGAGGCAGCAATAGACCCTTGGAGACAAGTCGGCTGGAGGCCGATGTATTGAATCTCGACGCAATTTGAGTGTTCCATCGGCATTAGGAGGCCCTGAACGTTATAATTAACTATCATTTTTGCGTCGGATTCAATAATCTAAACTCACAGGAGAACGACCATAAGGTGCCCGAGGCAGCAATAGACCCTTGGAGACAAGTCGGCTGGAGGCCGATGTATTGAATCTCGACGCAATTTCAGTGTTCCATCGGCATTAGGAGGCCCTGAACGTTACAATTAACTATCATTTTTGCGTCGGGTTCGAAAATCTAGACTCACAGGAGAACGACTATAAGGTGCCCGAGGCAGCAATAGACCCTTGGAGACAAGTCGGCTGGAGGACGATGTTTTGAATCTCGACGCAATTTGAGTGTTCCATCGTCATTAGAAGGCCCTGAACGTTACAATTAACTATCATTTTTGCGCCGGATTCGAAAATCTAGACTCACAGGACAACGACCATAAGGTGCCCAAGGCAGCAATAGACCCTTGGAGACAAGTCGGCTGGAGGACGATGTATTGGATCGCGACGCAATTTGAGTCTTCTATCGTCATTAGGAGGCGCTGAACGTTACAATTCACTATCATTTTTGCGTCGGATTCGAAAATCTAGACTCACAGGAAAAGGACCATGTGGTGCCCGAGGCAGCGATATCCCCTTGGAGACAAGTAGGCTGGAGGCCGATGTATTGAATCTCGACGCAATTTGAGTGTTCCATCGTCATTACAAGGCCCTGAACGTTACAATTAACTATCATTTTTGCGTCGGATTCGAAAATCTAGACTCACAGGACAACGACCATAAGGTGCCCGAGGCAGCAATAGACCCTTGGAGACAAGTCGGCTGGAGGCCGATGTATTGAATCTCGACGCAATTTGAGTGTTCCATCGGCATTAGGAGGCCCTGAACGTTATAATTAACTATCATTTTGGCGTCGGATTCGATAATCTAAACTCACAGGAGAACGACCATAAGGTGCCCGAGGCAGCAATAGACCCTTGGAGACAAGTCGGCTGGAGGCCGATGTATTGAATCTCGACGCAATTTGAGTGTTCCATCGTCATTACAAGACCCTGAACGTTACAATTAACTATCATTTTTGCGTCGGATTCGAAAATCTAGACTCACAGGAGAACGACCATAAGGTGCCCGAGGCAGCAATAGACCCTTGGAGACAAGTCGGCTGGAGGACGATGTATTGAATCTCGACGCAATTTGAGTGTTCCGTCGTCATTAGAAGGCCCTGAACGTTACAATTAACTATCATTTTTGCGTCGGATTCGAAAATCTAGACTCACAGGACAACGACCATAAGGTGCCCGAGGCAGCAATAGACCCTTGGAGACAAGTCGGCTGGAGGCCGATGTATTGAATTGAGTGTTCCATCGTCATTAGAAGGCCCTGAACGTTACAATTAACTATCATTTTTGCGTCGGATTCGAAAATCTAGACTCACAGGACAACGACCATAAGGTGCCCGAGGCAGCAATAGACCCTTGGAGACAAGTCGGCTGGAGGCCGATGTATTGAATCTCGACATAATTTGAGTGTTCCATCGGCATTAGGAGGCCCTGAACGTTATAATTAACTATCATTTTTGCGTCGGATTCGATAATCTAAACTCACAGGAGAACGACCATAAGGTGCCCGAGGCAGCAATAGACCCTTGGAGACAAGTCGGCTGGAGGCTGATGTATTGAATCTCGACGCAATTTGAGTGTTCCATCGTCATTACAAGGCCCTGAACGTTACAATTAACTATCATTTTTGCGTCGGGTTCGAAAATCTAGACTCACAGGAGAACGACCATAAGGTGCCCGAGGCAGCAATAGACCCTTGGAGACAAGTCGGCTGGAGGCCGATGTATTGAATCTCGACGCAATTTGAGTGTTCCATCGGCATTAGGAGGCCCTGAACGTTACAATTAACTATCATTTTTGCGTCGGATTCGAAAATCTAGAATTACAAGAGACCGACCATAAAGTGGCCGAGGCAGCATTAGATCCTTGGAAACAAGTCGGCTGGAGGACGATGTATTGTATCTCGACGCAATTTGAGTGTTCCATCGTCATTAGAAGGCCCTGAACGTTACAATTAACTATCATTTTTGCGTCGGATTCGAAAATCTAGACTCACAGGAGAACGACCATAAGGTGCCCGAGGCAGCAATAAACCCTTGGAGACAAGTCGGCTGGAGGACGATGTATTGGATCGCGACGCAATTTGAGTCTTCTATCGTCATTAGGAGGCGCTGAACGTTACAATTCACTATCATTTTTGCGTCGGATTCGAAAATCTAGACTCACAGGAGAAGGATCATATTGTGCCCGAGACAGCAATATCCCCTTGGAGACAAGTCGGCTGGAGGACGATGTATTGAATCTCGACGCAATTTGAGTGTCCCATCGTCATTAGGAGGCCCTAAACCTTACAATTAACTATCATTTTTGCGTCGGATTCGATAATCTAAACTCACAGGAGAACGACCATAAGGTGCCCGAGGCAGCAATAGACCCTTGGAGACAAGTCGGCTGGAGGCCGATGTATTGAATCTCGACGCAATTTGAGTGTTCCATCGTCATTACAAGGCTCTGAACGTTACAATTAACTATCATTTTTGCGTCGGATTCGAAAATCTAGATTCACAGGAGAACGACCATAAGGTGCCCGAGGCAGCAATAGACCCTTGGAGACAAGTCGGCTGGAGGCCGATGTATTGAATCTCGACGCAATTTGAGTGTTCCATCGTCATTAGGAGGCCCTGAACGTTATAATTAACTATCATTTTTGCGTCGGATTCGAAAATCTAAACTCACAGGAGAACGACCATAAGGTGCACGAGGCAGCAATAGACCCTTGGAGACAAGTCGGCTGGAGGCCGATGTATTGAATCTCGACGCAATTTGAGTGTTCCATCGGCATTAGGAGGCCCTGAACTATCATTTTGGCGTCGGATTCGATAATCTAAACTCACAGGAGAACGACCATAAGGTGCCCGAGGCAGCAATAGACCCTTGGAGACAAGTCGGCTGGAGGCCGATGTATTGAATCTCGACGCAATTTGAGTGTTCCATCGTCATTACAAGACCCTGAACGTTACAATTAACTATCATTTTTGCGTCGGATTCGAAAATCTAGACTCACAGGAGAACGACCATAAGGTGCCCGAGGCAGCAATATACCCTTGGAGACAAGTCGGCTGGAGGACGACGTTTTGAATCTCGACGCAATTTGAGTGTTCCATCGTCATTAGAAGGCCCTGAACGTTACAATTAACTATCATTTTTGCGTCGGATTCGAAAATCTAGACTCACAGGACAACGACCATAAGGTGCCCAAGGCAGCAATAGACCCTTGGAGACAAGTCGGCTGGAGGCCGATGTATTGAATTGAGTGTTCCATCGGCATTAGGAGGCCCTGAACGTTATAATTAACTATCATTTTTGCGTCGGATTCGATAATCTAAACTCACAGGAGAACGACCATAAGGTGCCCGAGGCAGCAATAGACCCTTGGAGACAAGTCGGCTGGAGGCCGAAGTATTGAATCTCGACGCAATTTGAGTGTTCCATCGTCATTACAAGGCCCTGAACGTTACAATTAACTATCATTTTTCCGTCGGATTCGATAATCTAGACTCACAGGAGAACGACCATAAGGTGCCCGATGCAGCAATAGACCCTTGGAGACAAGTCGGCTGGAGGCCGATGTATTGAATCCCGACGCAATTTGAGTGTTCCATCGGCATTAGGAGGCCCTGAACGTTACAGTTAACTATCATTTTTGCGTCGGGTTCGAAAATCTAGACTCACAGGAGAACGACCATAAGGTGCCCGAGGCAGCAATAGACCCTTGGAGACAAGTCGGCTGGAGGCCGATGTATTGAATCTCGACGCAATTTGAGTGTTCCATCGGCATTAGGAGGCCCTGAACGTTACAATTAACTATCATTTTAGCGTCGGGTTCGAAAATCTAGACTCACAGGAGAACGACCATAAGGTGCCCGAGGCAGCAATAGACCCTTGGAGACAAGTCGGCTGGAGGACGATGTATTGAATCTCGACGCAATTTGAGAGATCCATTGTCATTAGGCGGCCCTGAACGTTACAATTAACTATCATTTTTGCTTCGGATTCGAAAATCTAGAATTACAAGAGAACGACCATAAAGTGCCCGAGGCAGCATTAGATCCTTGGAGACAAGTCGGCTGGAGGACGATGTATTGTATCTCGACGCAATTTGAGTGTTCCACCGTCATTAGAAGGCCCTGAACGTTACAATTAACTATCATTTTTGCGTCGGATTCGAAAATCTAGACTCACAGGAGAACGACCATAAGGTGCCCGAGGCAGCAATAGACCCTTGGAGACAAGTCGGCTGGAGGACGATGTATTGGATCGCGACGCAATTTGAGTCTTCTATCGTCATTAGGACGCGCTGAACGTTACAATTCACTATCATTTTTGCGTCGGATTCGAAAATCTAGATTCACAGGAGAAGGATCATATTGTGCCCGAGACAGCAATATCCCCTTGGAGACAAGTCGGCTGGATGACGATGTATTGAATCTCGACGCAATTTGAGTGTCCCATCGTCATTAGGAGGCCCTAAACCTTACAATTAACTATCATTTTTGCGTCGGATTCCATAATCTAAACTCACAGGAGAACGACCATAAGGTGCCCGAGGCAGTAATAGACCCTTGGAGACAAGTCGGCTGGAGGACGATGTATTGGATCGCGACGCAATTTGAGTCTTCTATCGTCATTAGGAGGCGCTGAACGTTACAATTCACTATCATTTTTGCGTCGGATTCGAAAATCTAGACTCACAGGAGAAGGACCATGTGGTGCCCGAGGCAGCGATATCCCCTTGGAAACAAGTAGGCTGGAGGCCGATGTATTGAATCTCGACGCAATTTGAGTGTTCCATCGTCATTAGAAGGCCCTGAACGTTACAATTAACTATCATTTTTGCGTCGGATTCGAAAATCTAGACTCACAGGACAACGACCATAAGGTGCCCGAGGCAGCAATAGACCCTTGGAGACCAGTCGGCTGGAGGCCGATGTATTGAATCTCGACATAATTTGAGTGTTCCATCGGCATTAGGAGGCCCTGAACGTTATAATTAACTATCATTTTTTGCGTCGGATTCGATAATCTAAACTCACAGGAGAACGACCATAAGGTGCCCGAGGCAGCAACAGACCCTTGGAGACAAGTCGGCTGGAGGCCGATGTATTGAATCTCGACGCAATTTGAGTGTTCCATCGTCATTACAAGGCCCTGAACGTTACAATTAACTATCATTTTTCCGTCGGATTCGAAAATCTAGACTCACAGGAGAACGACCATAAGGTGCCCGAGGCAGCAATAGACCCTTGGAGACAAGTCGGCTGGAGGCCGATGTATTGAATCTCGACGCAATTTGAGTGTTCCATCGGTATTAGGAGGCCCTGAACGTTACAATTAACTATCATTTTTGCGTCGGGTTCGAAAATCTAGACTCACAGGAGAACGACCATAAGGTGCCCGAGGCAGCAATAGACCCTTGGAGACAAGTCGGCTGGAGGCCGATGTATTGAATCTCGACGCAATTTGAGTGTTCCATCGGCATTAGGAGGCCCTGAACGTTACAATTAACTATCATTTTAGCGTCGGGTTCGAAAATCTAGACTCACAGGAGAACGACCATAAGGTGCCCGAGGCAGCAATAGACCCTTGGAGACAAGTCGGCTGGAGGACGATGTATTGAATCTCGACGCAATTTGAGAGTTCCATCGTCATTAGGCGGCCCTGAACGTTACAATTAACTATCATTTTTGCGTCGGATTCGAAAATCTAGAATTACAAGAGAACGACCATAAAGTGCCCGAGGCAGCATTAGATCCTTGGAGACAAGTCGGCTGGAGGACGATGTATTGTATCTCGACGCAATTTGAGTGTTCCATCGTCATTAGAAGGCCCTGAACGTTACAATTAACTATCATTTTTGCGTCGGATTCGAAAATCTAGACTCACAGGAGAACGACCATAAGGTGCCCGAGGCAGCAATAGACCCTTGGAGACAAGTCGGCTGGAGGACGATGTATTGGATCGCGACGCAATTTGAGTCTTCTATCGTCATTAGGAGGCGCTGAACGTTACAATTCACTATCATTTTTGCGTCGGATTCGAAAATCTAGACTCACAGGAGAAGGATCATATTGTGCCCGAGACAGCAATATCCCCTTGGAGACAAGTCGGCTGGAGGACGATGTATTGAATCTCGACGCAATTTGAGTGTCCCATCGTCATTAGGAGGCCCTAAATCTTACAATTAACTATCATTTTTGAGTCGGATTCGATAATCTAAACTCACAGGAGAACGACCATAAGGTGCCCGAGGCAGCAATAGACCCTTTTAGACAAGTCGGCTGGAGGACGATGTATTGGATCGCGACGCAATTTGAGTCTTCTATCGTCATTAGGAGGCGCTGAACCTTACAATTCACTATCATTTTTGCGTCGGATTCGAAAATCTAGACTCACAGGAGAACGACCATAATGTGCCCGAGGCAGCAATAGACCCTTGGAGACAAGTCGGCTGGAGGACGATGTGTTGGATCGCGACGCAATTTGAGTCTTCTATCGTCATTATGAGGCGATTAGCGTTACAATTCACTATTATTTTTGCGTCGGATTCGAAAATCTATACTCACAGGAGAAGGACCATGTGGTGCCCGAGGCAGCGATATCCCCTTGGAGACAAGTCGGCTGGAGGCCGATGTATTGAATCTCGACGCAATTTGAGTGTTCCATCGTCATTAGAAGGCCCTGAAAGTTACAATTAACTATCATTTTTGCGTCGGATTCGAAAATCTAGACTCACAGGACAACGACCATAAGGTGCCCGAGGCAGCAATAGACCCTTGGAGACAAGTCGGCTGGAGACCGATGTATTGAATCTCGACGCAATTTGAGGGTTCCATCGGCATTAGGAGGCCCTGAACGTTATAATTAACGATCATTTTTGCGTCGGATTCGATAATCTAAACTCACAGGAGAACGACCATAAGGTGCCCGAGGCAGCAATAGACCCTTGGAGACAAGTCGGCTGGAGGCCGATGTATTGAATCTCGACGCAATTTGAGTGTTCCATCGGCATTAGGAGGCCCTGAACGTTACAATTAACTTTCATTTTTGCGTCGGGTTCGAAAATCTAGACTCACAGGAGAACGACCATAAGGTGCCCGAGGCAGCAATAGACCCTTGGAGACAAGTCGGCTGGAGGCCGATGTATTGAATCTCGACGAAATTTAGGTGTTCCATCGGCATTAGGAGGCCCTGAACGTTACAATTAACTATCATTTTTGCGTCGGATTCGAAAATCTAGACTCACAGGAGAACGACCATAAGGTGCCCGAGGCAGCAATAGACCCTTGGAGACAAGTCGGCTGGAGGACGATGTATTGGATCGCGACGCAATTTGAGTCTTCTATCGTCATTAGGAGGCGCTGAACGTTACAATTCACTATCATTTTTGCGTCGGATTCGAAAATCTAGACTCGCAGGAGAAGGACCATGTGGTGCCCGAGGCAGCGATATCCCCTTGGAGACAAGTAGGCTGGAGGCTGATGTATTGAATCTCGACGCAAATTGAGTGTTCCATCGGCGTTAGGAGGCCCTGAACGTTATAATTAACTATCATTTTTGCGTCGGATTCGATAATCTAAACTCACAGGATAACGACCATAAGGTGCCCGAGGCAGCAATAGACCCTTGGAGACAAGTCGGCTGGAGGACGATGTATTGAATCTCAACGCAATTTGAGTGTTCCATCGTCATTAGAAGGCCCTGAACGTTACAATTAACTATCATTTTTGCGTCGGATTCGAAAATCTAGACTCACAGGAGAACGACCATAAGGTGCCCGAGGCAGCAATAGACCCTTGGAGACAAGTCGGCTGGAGGACGATGTATTGGATCGCGACGCAATTTGAGTCTTCTATCGTCATTAGGAGGCGCTGAACGTTACAATTCACTACCATTTTTGCGTCGGATTCGAAAATCTATACTCACAGGAGAAGGACCATGTGGTGCCCGAGGCAGCGATATCCCCTTGGAGACAAGTAGGCTGGAGGCCCGTGTATTGAATCTCGACGCAATTTGAGTGTTCCATCGTCATTAGAAGGCCCTGAACGTTACAATTAACTATCATTTTTGCGTCGGGATTCGAAAATCTAGACTCACAGGACAACGACCATAAGGTGCCCGAGGCAGCAATAGACCCTTGGAGACAAGTCGGCTGGAGGCCGATGTATTGAATCTCGACGCAATTTGAGTGTTCCATCGGCATTAGGAGGCCCTGAACGTTATAATTAACGATCATTTTTGCGTCGGATTCGATAATCTAAACTCACAGGAGAACGACCATAAGGTGCCCGAGGCAGCAATAGACCCTTGTAGACAAGTCGGCTGGAGGACGATGTATTGGATCGCGACGCAATTTGAGTCTTCTATCGTCGTTAGGAGGCGCTGAACGTTACAATTAACTATCATTTTTGCGTCGGATTCGAAAATCTAGACTCACAGGAGAACGACCATAAGGTGCACGAGGCAGCAATAGTCCCTTGGAGACAAGTCGGCTGGAGGACGATGTATTGGATCGCGACGCAATTTGAGTCTTCTATCGTCATTATGAGGCGCTGAACGTTACAATTCACTATCATTTTTGCGTCGGATTCGATAATCTAGACTCACAGGAAAAGGACCATGTGGTGCCCGAGGCAGCGATATCCCCTTGGAGACAAGTAGGCTGGAGGCCGATGTATTGAATCTCGACGCAATTTGTGTGTTCCATCTTCATTAGAAGGCCCTGAACGTTACAATTAACTATCATTTTTGCGTCGGATTCGAAAATCTAGACTCACAGGACAACGACCATAAGGTGCCCGAGGCAGCAATAGACCCTTGGAGACAAGTCGGCTGGAGGCCGATGTATTGAATCTCGACGCAATTTGAGTGTTCCATCGTCATTAGAAGGCCCTGAACGTTACAATTAACTATCATTTTTGCGTCGGATTCGAAAATCTAGACTCACAGGAGAACGACCATAAGGTGCCCGAGGCAGCAATAGACCCTTGGAGACAAGTCGGCTGGAGGACGATGTATTGGATCGCGACGCAATTTGAGTCTTCTATCGTCATTAGGAGGCGCTGAACGTTACAATTCACTATCATTTTTGCGTCGGATTCGATAATCTAGACTCACAGGAAAAGGACCATGTGGTGCCCGAGGCAGCGATATCCCCTTGGAGACAAGTAGGCTGGAGGCCGATGTATTGAATCTCGACGCAATTTGAGTGTGCCATCGTCATTACAAGGCCCTGAACGTTACAATTAACTATCATTTTTGCGTCGGATTCGAAAATCTAGACTCACAGGACAACGACCATAAGGTGCCCGAGGCAGCAATAGACCCTGGAGACAAGTCGGCTGGAGGCCGATGTATTGAATCTCGACGCAATTTGAGTGTTCCATCGGCATTAGGAGGCCCTGAACGTTATAATTAACTATCATTTTGGCGTCGGATTCGATAATCTAAACTCACAGGAGAACGACCATAAGGTGCCCGAGGCAGCAATAGACCCTTGGAGACAAGTCGGCTGGAGGCCGATGTATTGAATCTCGACGCAATTTGAGTGTTCCATCGTCATTACAAGGCCCTGAACGTTACAATTAACTATCATTTTTGCGTCGGATTCGAAAATCTAGACTCACAGGAGAACGACCATAAGGTGCCCGAGGCAGCAATAGACCCTTGGAGACAAGTCGGCTGGAGGACGATGTATTGAATCTCGACGCAATTTGAGTGTTCCATCGTCATTAGAAGGCCCTGAACGTTACAATTAACTATCATTTTTGCGTCGGATTCGAAAATCTAGACTCACAGGAGAACGACCATAAGGTGCCCGAGGCAGCAATAGACCCTTGGAGACAAGTCGGCTGGAGGACGATGTATTGAATCTCGACGCAATTTGAGTGTTCCATCGTCATTAGAAGGCCCTGAACGTTACAATTAACTATCATTTTTGCGTCGGATTCGAAAATCTAGACTCACAGGACAACGACCATAAGGTGCCCGAGGCAGCAATAGACCCTTGGAGACAAGTCGGCTGGAGGCCGATGTATTGAATCTCGACATAATTTGAGTGTTCTATCGGCATTAGGATGCCCTGAACGTTATAATTAACTATCATTTTTGCGTCGGATTCGATAATTAAACTCACAGGAGAACGACCATAAGGTGCCCGAGGCAGCAATAGACCCTTGGAGACAAGTCGGCTGGAGGCCGATGTATTGAATCTCGACGCAATTTGAGTGTTCCATCGTCATTAAAAGGCCCTGAACGTTACAATTAACTATCATTTTTCCGTCGGATTCGAAAATCTAGACTCACAGGAGAACGACCATAAGGTGCCCGATGCAGCAATAGACCCTTGGAGACAAGTCGGCTGGAGGCCGATGTATTGAATCTCGACGCAATTTGAGTGTTCCATCGGCATTAGGAGGCCCTGAACGTTACAATTAACTATCATTTTTGCGTCGGGTTCGAAAATCTAGACTCACAGGAGAACGACCATAAGGTGCCCGAGGCAGCAATAGACCCTTGGAGACAAGTCGGCTGGAGGCCGATGTATTGAATCTCGACGCAATTTGAGTGTTCCATCGGCATTAGGAGGCCCTGAACGTTACAATTAACTATCATTTTAGCGTCGGGTTCGAAAATCTAGACTCACAGGAGAACGACCATAAGGTGCCCGAGGCAGCAATAGACCCTTGGAGACAAGTCGGCTGGAGGACGATGTATTGAATCTCGACGCAATTTGAGAGTTCCATCGTCATTAGGCGGCCCTGAACGTTACAATTAACTATCATTTTTGCGTCGGATTCGAAAATCTAGAATTACAAGAGAACGACCATAAAGTGCCCGAGGCAGCATTAGATCCTTGGAGACAAGTCGGCTGGAGGACGATGTATTGTATCTCGACGCAATTTGAGTGTTCCATCGTCATTAGAAGGCCCTGAACGTTACAATTAACTATCATTTTTGCGTCGGATTCGAAAATCTAGACTCACAGGAGAACGACCATAAGGTGCCCGAGGCAGCAATAGACCCTTGGAGACAAGTCGGCTGGAGGACGATGTATTGGATCGCGACGCAATTTGAGTCTTCTATCGTCATTAGGAGGCGCTGAACGTTACAATTCACTATCATTTTTGCGTCGGATTCGAAAATCTAGACTCACAGGAGAACGACCATAAGGTGCCCGAGGCAGCAATAGACCCTTGGAGACAAGTCGGCTGGAGGACGATGTATTGAATCTCGACGCAATTTGAGTGTTCCATCGTCATTAGAAGGCCCTGAACGTTACAATTAACTATCATTTTTGCGTCGGATTCGAAAATCTAGACTCACAGGAGAACGACCATAAGGTGCCCGAGGCAGCAATAGACCCTTGGAGACAAGTCGGCTGGAGGCCGATGTATTGAATCTCGACGCAATTTGAGTGTTCCATCGTCATTACAAGGCCCTGAACGTTACAATTAACTATCATTTTTGCGTCGTATTCGAAAATCTAGACTCACAGGAGAACGACCATAAGGTGCCCGAGGCAGCAATAGACCCTTGGAGACAAGTCGGCTGGAGGACGATGTATTGGATCGCGACGCAATTTGAGTCTTCTATCGTCATTAGGAGGCGCTGAACGTTACAATTCACCATCATTTTTGCGTCGGATTCGAAAATCTAGACTCACAGGAGAAGGACCATGTGGTGCCCGAGGCAGCGATATCCCCTTGGAGACAAGTAGGCTGGAGGCCGATGTATTGAATCTCGACGCAATTTGAGTGTTCCATCGTCATTAGAAGGCCCTGAACGTTACAATTAACTATCATTTTTGCGTTGGATTCGAAAATCTAGACTCACAGGACAACGACCATAAGATGCCCGAGGCAGCAATAGACCCTTGGAGACAAGTCGGCTGGAGGCCGATGTATTGAATCTCGACATAATTTGAGTGTTCCATCGGCATTAGGAGGCCCTGAACGTTATAATTAACTATCATTTTTGCGTCGGATTCGATAATTAAACTCACAGGAGAACGACCATAAGGTGCCCGAGGCAGCAATAGACCCTTGGAGACAAGTCGGCTGGAGGCCGATGTATTCAATCTCGACGCAATTTGAGTGTTCCATCATCATTAAAAGGCCCTGAATGTTACAATTAACTATCATTTTTCCGTCGGATTCGAAATTCTAGACTCACAGGAGAACGACCATAAGGTGCCCGATGCAGCAATAGACCCTTGGAGACAAGTCGGCTGGAGGCCGATGTATTGAATCTCGACGCAATTTGAGTGTTCCATCGGCATTAGGAGGCCCTAAACGTTACAATTAACTATCATTTTTGCGTCGGGTTCGAAAATCTAGACTCACAGGAGAACGACCATAAGGTGCCCGAGGCAGCAATAGACCCTTGGAGACAAGTCGGCTGGAGGACGATGTATTGAATCTCGACGCAATTTGAGTGTTCCATCGTCATTAGAAGGCCCTGAACGTTACAATTAACTATCATTTTTGCGGCGCATTCGAAAATCTAGACTCACAGGACAACGACCATAAGGTGCCCGAGGCAGCAATAGACCCTTGGAGACAAGTCGGCTGGAGGCCGATGTATTGAATCTCGACGCAATTTGAGTGTTCCATCGTCATTACAAGGCCCTGAACGTTACAATTAACTATCATTTTTGCGTCGGATTCGAAAATCTAGACTCACAGGAGAACGACCATAAGGTGCCCGAGGCAGCAATAGACCCTTGGAGACAAGTCGGCTGGAGGACGATGTATTGGATCGCGACGCAATTTGAGTCTTCTATCGTCATTAGGAGGCGCTGAACGTTACAATTCACTATCATTTTTGCGTCGGATTCGAAAATCTAGACTCACAGGAGAAGGACCATGTGGTGCCGAGGCAGCGATATCCCCTTGGAGACAAGTAGGCTGGAGGCCGATGTATTGAATCTCGACGCAATTTGAGTGTTCCATCGTCATTAGAAGGCCCTGAACGTTACAATTAACTATCATTTTTGCGTCGGATTCGAAAATCTAGACTCACAGGACAACGACCATAAGGTGCCCGAGGCAGCAATAGACCCTTGGAGACAAGTCGGCTGGAGGCCGATGTATTGAATCTCGACATAATTTGAGTCTTCCATCGGCATTAGGAGGCCCTGAACGTTATAATTAACTATCATTTTTGCGTCGGATTCGATAATTAAACTCACAGGAGAACGACCATAAGGTGCCCGAGGCAGCAATAGACCCTTGGAGACAAGTCGGCTGGAGGCCGATGTATTGAATCTCGACGCAATTTGAGTGTTCCATCGTCATTAAAAGGCCCTGAACGTTACAATTAACTATCATTTTTCCGTCGGATTCGAAAATCTAGACTCACAGGAGAACGACCATTAGGTGCCCGATGCAGCAATTGACCCTTGGAGACAAGTCGGCTGGAGGCCGATGTATTGAATCTCGACGCAATTTGAGTGTTCCATCGGCATTAGGAGGCCCTGAACGTTACAATTAACTATCATTTTTGCGTCGGGTTCGAAAATCTAGACTCACAGGAGAACGACCATAAGGTGCCCGAGGCAGCAATAGACCCTTGGAGACAAGTCGGCTGGAGGCCGATGTATTGAATCTCGACGCAATTTGAGTGTTCCATCGGCATTAGGAGGCCCTGAACGTTACAATTAACTATCATTTTAGCGTCGGGTTCGAAAATCTAGACTCACAGGAGAACGACCATAAGGTGCCCGAGGCAGCAATAGACCCTTGGAGACAAGTCGGCTGGAGGACGATGTATTGAATCTCGACGCAATTTGAGAGTTCCATCGTCATTAGGCGGCCCTGAACGTTACAATTAACTATCATTTTAGCGTCGGATTCGAAAATCTAGAATTACAAGAGAACGACCATAAAGTGCCCGAGGCAGCATTAGATCCTTGGAGACAAGTCGGCTGGAGGACGATGTATTGTATCTCGACGCAATTTGAGTGTTCCATCGTCATTAGAAGGCCCTGAACGTTACAATTAACTATCATTTTTGCGTCGGATTCGAAAATCTAGACTCACAGGAGAACGACCATAAGGTGCCCGAGGCAGCAATAGACCCTTGGAGACAAGTCGGCTGGAGGACGATGTATTGGATCGCGACGCAATTTGAGTCTTCTATCGTCATTAGGAGGCGCTGAACGTTACAATTCACTATCATTTTTGCGGCGCATTCGAAAATCTAGACTCACAGGACAACGACCATAAGGTGCCCGAGGCAGCAATAGACCCTTGGAGACAAGTCGGCTGGAGGCCGATGTATTGAATCTCGACGCAATTTGAGGGTTCCATCGGCATTAGGAGGCCCTGATCGTTATAATTAACGATCATTATTGCGTCGGATTCGATAATCTAAACTCACAGGAGAATGACCATAAGGTGCCCGAGGCAGCAATAGACCCTTGGAGACAAGTCGGCTGGAGGCCGATGTATTGAATCTCGACGCAATTTGAGTGTTCCATCGGCATTAGGAGGCCCTGAACGTTACAATTAACTATCATTTTTGCGTCGGGTTCGAAAATCTAGACTCACAGGAGAACGACCATAAGGTTCCCGAGGCAGCAATAGACCTTTGGAGACAAGTCGGCTGGAGGCCGATGTATTGAATCTCGACGCAATTTGAGTGTTCCATCGGCATTAGGAGGCCCTGAACGTTACAATTAACTATCATTTTTGCGTCGGATTCGAAAATCTAGACTCACAGGAGGACGACCATAAGGTGCCCGAGGCAGCAATAGACCCTTGGAGACAAGTCGGCTGGAGGACGATGTATTGGATCGCGACGCAATCTGAGTCTTCTATCGTCATTAGGAGGCGCTGAACGTTACAATTCACTATCATTTTTGCGTCGGATTCGAAAATCTAGACTCACAGGAGAAGGACCATGTGGTGCCCGAGGCAGCGATATCCCCTTGGAGACAAGTAGGCTGGAGGCCGATGTATTGAATCTCGACGCAATTTGAGTGTTCCATCGGCATTAGGAGGCCCTGAACGTTATAATTAACTATCATTTTTGCGTCGGATTCGATAATCTAAACTCACAGGAGAACGACCATAAGGTGCCCGAGGCAGCAATAGACCCTTGGAGACAAGTCGGCTGGAGGACGATGTATTGAGTCTCGACGCAATTTGAGTGTTCCATCGTCATTAGAAGGCCCTAAACGTTACAATTAACTATCATTTTTGCGTCGGATTCGAAAATCTAGACTCACAGGACAACGACCATAAGGTGCCCGAGGCAGCAATAGACCCTTGGAGACAAGTCGGCTGGAGGCCGATGTATTGAATCTCGACGCAATTTGAGTGTTCCATCGTCATTACAAGGCCCTGAACGTTACAATTAACTATCATTTTTGCGTCGGATTCGAAAATCTAGACTCACAGGAGAACGACCATAAGGTGCCCGAGGCAGCAATAGACCCTTGGAGACAAGTCGGCTGGAGGCCGATGTATTGAATCTCGACGCAATTTGAGTGTTCCATCGGCATTAGGAGGCCCTGAACGTTATAATTAACGATCATTTTTGCGTCGGATTCGATAATCTAAACTCACAGGAGAACGACCATAAGGTGCCCGAGGCAGCAATAGACCCTTGGAGACAAGTCGGCTGGAGGACGATGTATTGGATCGCGACGCAATTTGAGTCTTCTATCGTCATTAGGAGGCGCTGAACGTTACAATTAACTATCATTTTTGCGTCGGATTCGAAAATCTAGACTCACAGGAGAACGACCATAAGGTGCCCGAGGCAGCAATAGACCCTTGGAGACAAGTCGGCTGGAGGACGATGTATTGGATCGCGACGCAATTTGAGTCTTCTATCGTCATTAGGAGGCGCTGAACGTTACAATTCACTATCATTTTTGCGTCGGATTCGATAATCTAGACTCACAGGAAAAGGACCATGTGGTGCCCGAGGCAGCGATATCCCCTTGGAGACAAGTAGGCTGGAGGCCGATGTATTGAATCTCGACGCAATTTGAGTGTTCCATCGTCATTACAAGGCCCTGAACGTTACAATTAACTATCATTTTTGCGTCGTATTCGAAAATCTAGACTCACAGGAGAACGACCATAAGGTGCCCGAGGCAGCAATAGACCCTTGGAGACAAGTCGGCTGGAGGACGATGTATTGGATCGCGACGCAATTTGAGTCTTCTATCGTCATTAGGAGGCGCTGAACGTTACAATTAACTATCATTTTTGCGTCGGATTCGAAAATCTAGACTCACAGGACAACGACCATAAGGTGCCCGAGGCAGCAATAGACCCTTGGAGACAAGTCGGCTGGAGGCCGATGTATTGAATCTCGACATAATTTGAGTGTTCTATCGGCATTAGGATGCCCTGAACGTTATAATTAACTATCATTTTTGCGTCGGATTCGATAATTAAACTCACAGGAGAACGACCATAAGGTGCCCGAGGCAGCAATAGACCCTTGGAGACAAGTCGGCTGGAGGCCGATGTATTGAATCTCGACGCAATTTGAGTGTTCCATCGTCATTAAAAGGCCCTGAACGTTACAATTAACTATCATTTTTCCGTCGGATTCGAAAATCTAGACTCACAGGAGAACGACCATAAGGTGCCCGATGCAGCAATAGACCCTTGGAGACAAGTCGGCTGGAGGCCGATGTATTGAATCTCGACGCAATTTGAGTGTTCCATCGGCATTAGGAGGCCCTGAACGTTACAATTAACTATCATTTTTGCGTCGGGTTCGAAAATCTAGACTCACAGGAGAACGACCATAAGGTGCCCGAGGCAGCAATAGACCCTTGGAGACAAGTCGGCTGGAGGCCGATGTATTGAATCTCGACGCAATTTGAGTGTTCCATCGGCATTAGGAGGCCCTGAACGTTACAATTAACTATCATTTTAGCGTCGGGTTCGAAAATCTAGACTCACAGGAGAACGACCATAAGGTGCCCGAGGCAGCAATAGACCCTTGGAGACAAGTCGGCTGGAGGACGATGTATTGAATCTCGACGCAATTTGAGAGTTCCATCGTCATTAGGCGGCCCTGAACGTTACAATTAACTATCATTTTTGCGTCGGATTCGAAAATCTAGAATTACAAGAGAACGACCATAAAGTGCCCGAGGCAGCATTAGATCCTTGGAGACAAGTCGGCTGGAGGACGATGTATTGTATCTCGACGCAATTTGAGTGTTCCATCGTCATTAGAAGGCCCTGAACGTTACAATTAACTATCATTTTTGCGTCGGATTCGAAAATCTAGACTCACAGGAGAACGACCATAAGGTGCCCGAGGCAGCAATAGACCCTTGGAGACAAGTCGGCTGGAGGACGATGTATTGGATCGCGACGCAATTTGAGTCTTCTATCGTCATTAGGAGGCGCTGAACGTTACAATTCACTATCATTTTTGCGTCGGATTCGAAAATCTAGACTCACAGGAGAACGACCATAAGGTGCCCGAGGCAGCAATAGACCCTTGGAGACAAGTCGGCTGGAGGACGATGTATTGAATCTCGACGCAATTTGAGTGTTCCATCGTCATTAGAAGGCCCTGAACGTTACAATTAACTATCATTTTTGCGTCGGATTCGAAAATCTAGACTCACAGGAGAACGACCATAAGGTGCCCGAGGCAGCAATAGACCCTTGGAGACAAGTCGGCTGGAGGCCGATGTATTGAATCTCGACGCAATTTGAGTGTTCCATCGTCATTACAAGGCCCTGAACGTTACAATTAACTATCATTTTTGCGTCGTATTCGAAAATCTAGACTCACAGGAGAACGACCATAAGGTGCCCGAGGCAGCAATAGACCCTTGGAGACAAGTCGGCTGGAGGACGATGTATTGGATCGCGACGCAATTTGAGTCTTCTATCGTCATTAGGAGGCGCTGAACGTTACAATTCACCATCATTTTTGCGTCGGATTCGAAAATCTAGACTCACAGGAGAAGGACCATGTGGTGCCCGAGGCAGCGATATCCCCTTGGAGACAAGTAGGCTGGAGGCCGATGTATTGAATCTCGACGCAATTTGAGTGTTCCATCGTCATTAGAAGGCCCTGAACGTTACAATTAACTATCATTTTTGCGTTGGATTCGAAAATCTAGACTCACAGGACAACGACCATAAGATGCCCGAGGCAGCAATAGACCCTTGGAGACAAGTCGGCTGGAGGCCGATGTATTGAATCTCGACATAATTTGAGTGTTCCATCGGCATTAGGAGGCCCTGAACGTTATAATTAACTATCATTTTTGCGTCGGATTCGATAATTAAACTCACAGGAGAACGACCATAAGGTGCCCGAGGCAGCAATAGACCCTTGGAGACAAGTCGGCTGGAGGCCGATGTATTCAATCTCGACGCAATTTGAGTGTTCCATCATCATTAAAAGGCCCTGAATGTTACAATTAACTATCATTTTTCCGTCGGATTCGAAATTCTAGACTCACAGGAGAACGACCATAAGGTGCCCGATGCAGCAATAGACCCTTGGAGACAAGTCGGCTGGAGGCCGATGTATTGAATCTCGACGCAATTTGAGTGTTCCATCGGCATTAGGAGGCCCTAAACGTTACAATTAACTATCATTTTTGCGTCGGGTTCGAAAATCTAGACTCACAGGAGAACGACCATAAGGTGCCCGAGGCAGCAATAGACCCTTGGAGACAAGTCGGCTGGAGGACGATGTATTGAATCTCGACGCAATTTGAGTGTTCCATCGTCATTAGAAGGCCCTGAACGTTACAATTAACTATCATTTTTGCGGCGCATTCGAAAATCTAGACTCACAGGACAACGACCATAAGGTGCCCGAGGCAGCAATAGACCCTTGGAGACAAGTCGGCTGGAGGCCGATGTATTGAATCTCGACGCAATTTGAGTGTTCCATCGTCATTACAAGGCCCTGAACGTTACAATTAACTATCATTTTTGCGTCGGATTCGAAAATCTAGACTCACAGGAGAACGACCATAAGGTGCCCGAGGCAGCAATAGACCCTTGGAGACAAGTCGGCTGGAGGACGATGTATTGGATCGCGACGCAATTTGAGTCTTCTATCGTCATTAGGAGGCGCTGAACGTTACAATTCACTATCATTTTTGCGTCGGATTCGAAAATCTAGACTCACAGGAGAAGGACCATGTGGTGCCGAGGCAGCGATATCCCCTTGGAGACAAGTAGGCTGGAGGCCGATGTATTGAATCTCGACGCAATTTGAGTGTTCCATCGTCATTAGAAGGCCCTGAACGTTACAATTAACTATCATTTTTGCGTCGGATTCGAAAATCTAGACTCACAGGACAACGACCATAAGGTGCCCGAGGCAGCAATAGACCCTTGGAGACAAGTCGGCTGGAGGCCGATGTATTGAATCTCGACATAATTTGAGTCTTCCATCGGCATTAGGAGGCCCTGAACGTTATAATTAACTATCATTTTTGCGTCGGATTCGATAATTAAACTCACAGGAGAACGACCATAAGGTGCCCGAGGCAGCAATAGACCCTTGGAGACAAGTCGGCTGGAGGCCGATGTATTGAATCTCGACGCAATTTGAGTGTTCCATCGTCATTAAAAGGCCCTGAACGTTACAATTAACTATCATTTTTCCGTCGGATTCGAAAATCTAGACTCACAGGAGAACGACCATTAGGTGCCCGATGCAGCAATTGACCCTTGGAGACAAGTCGGCTGGAGGCCGATGTATTGAATCTCGACGCAATTTGAGTGTTCCATCGGCATTAGGAGGCCCTGAACGTTACAATTAACTATCATTTTTGCGTCGGGTTCGAAAATCTAGACTCACAGGAGAACGACCATAAGGTGCCCGAGGCAGCAATAGACCCTTGGAGACAAGTCGGCTGGAGGCCGATGTATTGAATCTCGACGCAATTTGAGTGTTCCATCGGCATTAGGAGGCCCTGAACGTTACAATTAACTATCATTTTAGCGTCGGGTTCGAAAATCTAGACTCACAGGAGAACGACCATAAGGTGCCCGAGGCAGCAATAGACCCTTGGAGACAAGTCGGCTGGAGGACGATGTATTGAATCTCGACGCAATTTGAGAGTTCCATCGTCATTAGGCGGCCCTGAACGTTACAATTAACTATCATTTTAGCGTCGGATTCGAAAATCTAGAATTACAAGAGAACGACCATAAAGTGCCCGAGGCAGCATTAGATCCTTGGAGACAAGTCGGCTGGAGGACGATGTATTGTATCTCGACGCAATTTGAGTGTTCCATCGTCATTAGAAGGCCCTGAACGTTACAATTAACTATCATTTTTGCGTCGGATTCGAAAATCTAGACTCACAGGAGAACGACCATAAGGTGCCCGAGGCAGCAATAGACCCTTGGAGACAAGTCGGCTGGAGGACGATGTATTGGATCGCGACGCAATTTGAGTCTTCTATCGTCATTAGGAGGCGCTGAACGTTACAATTCACTATCATTTTTGCGGCGCATTCGAAAATCTAGACTCACAGGACAACGACCATAAGGTGCCCGAGGCAGCAATAGACCCTTGGAGACAAGTCGGCTGGAGGCCGATGTATTGAATCTCGACGCAATTTGAGTGTTCCATCGTCATTACAAGGCCCTGAACGTTACAATTAACTATCATTTTTTCGTCGGATTCGAAACTCTAGACTCACAGGAGAACGACCATAAGGTGCCCGAGGCAGCAATAGACCCTTGGAGACAAGTCGGCTGGAGGACGATGTATTGGATCGCGACGCAATTTGAGTCTTCTATCGTCATTAGGAGGCGCTGAACGTTACAATTCACTATCATTTTTGCGTCGGATTCGAAAATCTAGACTCACAGGAGAAGGACCATGTGGTGCCCGAGGCAGCGATATCCCCTTGGAGACAAGTAGGCTGGAGGCCGATGTATTGAATCTCGACGCAATTTGAGTGTTCCATCGTCATTAGAAGGCCCTGAACGTTACAATTAACTATCATTTTTGCGTCGGATTCGAAAATCTAGACTCACAGGACAACGACCATAAGGTGCCCGAGGCAGCAATAGACCCTTGGAGACAAGTCGGCTGGAGGCCGATGTATTGAATCTCGACATAATTTGAGTGTTCCATCGGCATTAGGAGGCCCTGAACGTTATAATTAACTATCATTTTTGCGTCGGATTCGATAATTAAACTCACAGGAGAACGACCATAAGGTGCCCGAGGCAGCAATAGACCCTTGGAGACAAGTCGGCTGGAGGCCGATGTATTGAATCTCGACGCAATTTGAGTGTTCCATCGTCATTAAAAGGCCCTGAACGTTACAATTAACTATCATTTTTCCGTCGGATTCGAAAATCTAGACTCACAGGAGAACGACCATAAGGTGCCCGATGCAGCAATAGACCCTTGGAGACAAGTCGGCTGGAGGCCGATGTATTGAATCTCGACGCAATTTGAGTGTTCCATCGGCATTAGGAGGCCCTGAACGTTACAATTAACTATCATTTTTGCGTCGGGTTCGAAAATCTAGACTCACAGGAGAACGACCATAAGGTGCCCGAGGCAGCAATAGACCCTTGGAGACAAGTCGGCTGGAGGCCGATGTATTGAATCTCGACGCAATTTGAGTGTTCCATCGGCATTAGGAGGCCCTGAACGTTACAATTAACTATCATTTTAGCGTCGGGTTCGAAAATCTAGACTCACAGGAGAACGACCATAAGGTGCCCGAGGCAGCAATAGACCCTTGGAGACAAGTCGGCTGGAGGACGATGTATTGAATCTCGACGCAATTTGAGAGTTCCATCGTCATTAGGCGGCCCTGAACGTTACAATTAACTATCATTTTTGCGTCGGATTCGAAAATCTAGAATTACAAGAGAACGACCATAAAGTGCCCGAGGCAGCATTAGATCCTTGGAGACAAGTCGGCTGGAGGACGATGTATTGTATCTCGACGCAATTTGAGTGTTCCATCGTCACTAGAAGGCCCTGAACGTTACAATTAACTATCATTTTTGCGTCGGATTCGAAAATCTAGACTCACAGGAGAACGACCATAAGGTGCCCGAGGCAGCAATAGACCCTTGGAGACAAGTCGGCTGGAGGACGATGTATTGGATCGCGACGCAATTTGAGTCTTCTATCGTCATTAGGAGGCGCTGAACGTTACAATTCACTATCATTTTTGCGTCGGATTCGAAAATCTAGACTCACAGGAGAAGGATCATATTGTGCCCGAGACAGCAATATCCCCTTGGAGACAAGTCGGCTGGAGGACGATGTATTGAATCTCTACGCAATTTGAGTGTCCCATCGTCATTAGGAGGCCCTAAGCCTTACAATTAACTATCATTTTTGCGTCGGATTCGAAAATCTAAACTCACAGGAGAACGGCCATAAGGTGCCCGAGGCAGCAATAGACCCTTGGAGACAAGTCGGCTGGAGGACGATGTATTGGATCGCGACGCAATTTGAGTCTTCTATCGTCATTAGGAGGCGCTGAACGTTACAATTCACTATCATTTTTGCGTCGGATTCGAAAATCTAGACTCACAGGAGAACGACCATAATGTGCCCGAGGCAGCAATAGACCCTTGGAGACAAGTCGGCTGGAGGACGATGTATTGGATCGCGACGCAATTTGAGTCTTCTATCGTCATTAGGAGGCGCTGAACGTTACAATTCACTATTATTTTTGCGTCGGATTCGAAAATCTATACTCACAGGAGAAGGACCATGTGGTGCCCGAGGCAGCGATATCCCCTTGGAGACAAGTAGGCTGGAGGCCGATGTATTGAATCTCGACGCAATTTGAGTGTTCCATCGTCATTAGAAGGCCCTGAACGTTACAATTAACTATCATTTTTGCGTCGGATTCGAAAATCTAGACTCACAGGACAACGACCATAAGGTGCCCGAGGCAGCAATAGACCCTTGGAGACAAGTCGGCTGGAGGCCGATGTATTGAATCTCGACGCAATTTGAGGGTTCCATCGGCATTAGGAGGCCCTGATCGTTATAATTAACGATCATTTTTGCGTCGGATTCGATAATCTAAACTCACAGGAGAATGACCATAAGGTGCCCGAGGCAGCAATAGACCCTTGGAGACAAGTCGGCTGGAGGCCGATGTATTGAATCTCGACGCAATTTGAGTGTTCCATCGGCATTAGGAGGCCCTGAACGTTACAATTAACTATCATTTTTGCGTCGGGTTCGAAAATCTAGACTCACAGGAGAACGACCATAAGGTGCCCGAGGCAGCAATAGACCTTTGGAGACAAGTCGGCTGGAGGCCGATGTATTGAATCTCGACGCAATTTGAGTGTTCCATCGGCATTAGGAGGCCCTGAACTTTACAATTAACTATCATTTTTGCGTCGGATTCGAAAATCTAGACTCACAGGAGGACGACCATAAGGTGCCCGAGGCAGCAATAGACCCTTGAAGACAAGTCGGCTGGAGGACGATGTATTGGATCGCGACGCAATTTGAGTCTTCTATCGTCATTAGGAGGCGCTGAACGTTACAATTCACTAGCATTTTTGCGTCGGATTCGAAAATCTAGACTCACAGGAGAAGGACCATGTGGTGCCCGAGGCAGCGATATCCCCTTGGAGACAAGTAGGCTGGAGGCCGATGTATTGAATCTCGACGCAATTTGAGTGTTCCATCGGCATTAGGAGGCCCTGAACGTTATAATTAACTATCATTTTTGCGTCGGATTCGATAATCTAAACTCACAGGACAACGACCATAAGGTGCCCGAGGCAGCAATAGACCCTTGGAGACAAGTCGGCTGGAGGACGATGTATTGAGTCTCGACGCAATTTGAGTGTTCCATCGTCATTAGAAGGCCCTAAACGTTACAATTAACTATCATTTTTGCGTCGGATTCGAAAATCTAGACTCACAGGACAACGACCATAAGGTGCCCGAGGCAGCAATAGACCCTTGGAGACAAGTCGGCTGGAGGCCGATGTATTGAATCTCGACGCAATTTGAGTGTTCCATCGTCATTACAAGGCCCTGAACGTTACAATTAACTATCATTTTTGCGTCGGATTCGAAAATCTAGACTCACAGGAGAACGACCATAAGGTGCCCGAGGCAGCAATAGACCCTTGGAGACAAGTCGGCTGGAGGACGATGTATTGGATCGTGACGCAATTTGAGTCTTCTATCGTCATTAGGAGGCGCTGAACGTTACAATTCACTATCATTTTTGCGTCGGATTCGAAAATCTAGACTCACAGGAGAAGGACCATAAGGTGCCCGAGGCAGCAATAGACCCTTGGAGACAAGTCGGCTGGAGGCCGATGTATTGAATCTCGACATAATTTGAGTGTTCCATCGGCATTAGGAGGCCCTGAACGTTATAATTAACTATCATTTTTGCGTCGGATTCGATAATCTAAACTCACAGGAGAACGACCATAAGGTGCCCGAGGCAGCAATAGACCCTCGGAGACAAGTCGGCTGGAGGCCGATGTATTGAATCTCGACGCAATTTGAGTGTTCCATCGTCATTACAAGGCCCTGAACGTTACAATTAACTATCATTTTTCCGTCGGATTCGAAAATCTAGACTCACAGGAGAACGACCATAAGGTGCCCGATGCAGCAATAGACCCTTGGAGACAAGTCGGCTGGAGGACGATGTATTGGATCGCGACGCAATTTGAGTGTTCCATCGGCATTAGGAGGCCCTGAACGTTACAATTAACTACCATTTTAGCGTCGGGTTGGAAAATCTAGACTCACAGGAGAACGACCATAAGGTGCCCGAGGCAGCAATAGACCCTTGGAGACAAGCCGGCTGGAGGACGATGTATTGAATCTCGACGCAATTTGAGAGTTCCATCGTCATTAGGCGGCCCTGAACGTTACAATTAACTATCATTTTTGCGTCGGATTCGAAAATCTAGAATTACAAGAGAACGACCATAAAGTGCCCGAGGCAGCATTAGATCCTTGGAGACAAGTCGGCTGGAGGACGATGTATTGTATTTCGACGCAATTTGAGTGTTCCATCGTCATTAGAAGGCCCTGAACGTTACAATTAACTATCATTTTTGCGTCGGATTCGATAATCTAGACTCACAGGAGAACGACCATAAGGTGCCCGAGGCAGCAATAGACCCTTGGAGACAAGTCGGCTGGAGGACGATGTATTGGATCGCGACGCAATTTGAGTCTTCTATCGTCATTAGGAGGCGCTGAACGTTACAATTCACTATCATTTTTGCGTCGGATTCGAAAATCTAGACTCACAGGAGAAGGATCATATTGTGCCCGAGACAGCAATATCCCCTTGGAGACAAGTCGGCTGGAGGACGATGTATTGAATCTCGACGCAATTTGAGTGTCCCATCGTCATTAGGAGGCCCTAAACCTTACAATTAACTATCATTTTTGCGTCGGATTCGATAATCTAAACTCACAGGAGAACGACCATAAGGTGCCCGAGGCAGCAATAGACCCTTGGAGACAAGTCGGCTGGAGGACGATGTATTGGATCGCGACGCAATTTGAGTCTTCTATCGTCATTAGGAGGCGCTGAACGTTACAATTCACTATCATTTTTGCGTCGGATTCGAAAATCTAGACTCACAGGAGAACGACCATAATGTGCCCGAGGCAGCAATAGACCCTTGGAGATAAGTCGGCTGGAGGACGATGTATTGGATCGCGACGCAATTTGAGTCTTCTATCGTCATTAGGAGGCGCTGAACGATACAATTCACCATCATTTTTGCGTCGGATTCGAAAATCTATACTCACAGGAGAAGGACCATGTGGTGCCCGAGGCAGCGATATCACCTTGGAGACAAGTAGGCTGGAGGCCGATGTATTGAATCTCGACGCAATTTGAGTGTTCCATCGTCATTAGAAGGCCCTGAACGTTACAATTAACTATCATTTTTGCGTCGGATTCGAAAATCTAGACTCACAGGACAACGACCATAAGGTGCCCGAGGCAGCAATAGACCCTTGCAGACAAGTCAGCTGGACTCCGATGTATTGAATCTCGACGCAATTTGAGTGTTCCATCGGCATTAGGAGGCCCTGAACGTTATAATTAACGATCATTTTTGCGTCGGATTCGATAATCTAAACTCACAGGAGAACGACCATAAGGTGCCCGAGGCAGGAATAGACCCTTGGAGACAAGTCGGCTGGAGGACGATGTATTGAATCTCGACGCAATTTGAGTGTTCCATCGGCATTAGGAGGCCCTGAACGTTACAATTAACTATCATTTTTGCGTCGGGTTCGAAAATCTAGACTCACAGGAGAACGACCATAAGGTGCCCGAGGCAGCAATAGACCCTTGGAGACAAGTCGGCTGGAGGCCGATGTATTGAATCTCGACGCAATTTGAGTGTTCCATCGTCATTACAAGGCCCTGAACGTTACTATTAACTATCATTTTTGCGTCGGATTCGAAAATCTAGACTCACAGGAGAACGACCATAAGGTGCCCGAGGCAGCAATAGATCCTTGGAGACAAGTCGGCTGGAGGACGATGTATTGGATCGCGACGCAATTTGAGTCTTCTATCGTCATTAGGAGGCGCTGAACGTTACAATTCACTATCATTTTTGCGTCGGATTCGAAAATCTAGACTCACAGGAGAACGACCATAAGGTGCCCGAGGCAGCAATAGACCCTTGGAGACAAGTCGGCTGGAGGCCGATGTATTGAATCTCGACGCAATTTGAGTGTTCCATCGTCATTACAAGGCCCTGAACGTTACAATTAACTATCATTTTTGCGTCGGATTCGAAAATCTAGACTCACAGGAGAACGACCATAAGGTGCCCGAGGCAGCAATAGACCCTTGGAGACAAGTCGCCTGGACGACGATGTATTGGATTGCGACGCAATTTGAGTCTTCTATCGTCATTAGGAGGCGCTGAACGTTACAATTCACTATCATTTTTGCGTCGGATTCGAAAATCTATACTGACAGGAGAAGGACCATGTGGTGCCCGAGGCAGCGATATCCCCTTGGAGACAAGTAGGCTGGAGGACGATGTATTGAATCTCGACGCAATTTGAGTGTTCCATCGTCATTAGAAGGCCCTGAATGTTACAATTAACTATCATTTTTGCGTCGGATTCGAAAATCTAGACTCACAGGACAACGACCATAAGGTGCCCGAGGCAGCAATAGACCCTTGGAGACAAGTCGGCTGGAGGCCGATGTATTGAATCTCGACGCAATTTGAGTGTTCCATCGTCATTAGGAGGCCCTGAACGTTACAATTAACTATCATTTTTGCGTCGGGTTCGAAAATCTAGACTCACAGGAGAACGACCATAAGGTGCCCGAGGCAGCAATAGACCCTTGGAGACAAGTCGGCTGAAGGACGATGTATTGAATCTCGACGCAATTTGAGTGTTCCATCGTCATTTGAAGGCCCTGAACGTTACAATTAACTATCATTTTTGCGTCGGATTCGAAAATCTAGACTCACAGGACAACGACCATAAGGTGCCCGAGGCAGCAAATGACCCTTGGAGACAAGTCGGCTGGAGGCCGATGTATTGAATCTCGACGCAATTTGAGTGTTCCATCGTCATTACAAGGCCCTGAACGTTACAATTAACTATCATTTTTGCGTCGGATTCGAAAATCTAGACTCACAGGAGAACGACCATAAGGTGCCCGAGGCAGCAATAGACCCTTGGAGACAAGTCGGCTGGAGGACGATGTATTGGATTGCGACGCAATTTGAGTCTTCTATCGTCATTAGGAGGCGCTGAACGTTACAATTCACTATCATTTTTGCGTCGGATTCGAAAATCTATACTCACAGGAGAAGGACCATGTGGTGCCCGAGGCAGCGATATCCCCTTGGAGACAAGTAGGCTGGAGGCCGATGTATTGAATCTCGACGCAATTTGAGTGTTCCATCGTCATTAGAAGGCCCTGAATGTTACAATTAACTATCATTTTTGCGTCGGATTCGAAAATCTAGACTCACAGGACAACGACCATAAGGTGCCCGAGGCAGCAATAGACCCTTGGAGACAAGTCGGCTGGAGGCCGATGTATTGAATCTCGACGCAATTTGAGTGTTCCATCGGCATTAGGAGGCCCTGAACGTTATAATTAACGATCATTTTTGCGTCGGATTCGATAATCTAAACTCACAGGACAACGACCATAATGTGCCCGAGGCAGCAATAGACCCTTGGAGACAAGTCGGCTGGAGGACGATGTATTCAATCTCGACGCAATTTGAGTGTTCCATCGGCATTACAAGGCCCTGAACGTTACAATTAACTATCGTTTTTGCGTCGGATTCGAAAATCTAGACTCACAGGACAACGACCATAAGGTGCCCGAGGCAGCAATAGACCCTTGGAGACAAGTCGGCTGGAGGCCGATGTATTGAATCTCGACGCAATTTGAGTGTTCCATCGTCATTACAAGGCCCTGAACGTTACAATTAACTATCATTTTTGCGTCGGATTTGAAAATCTAGACTCACAGGAGAACGACCATAAGGTGCCCGAGGCAGCAATAGACCCTTGGAGACAAGTCGGCTGGAGGACGATGTATTGGATCGTGACGCAATTTGAGTCTTCTATCGTCATTAGGAGGCGCTGAACGCTACAATTCACTATCATTTTTGCGTCGGATTCGAAAATCTAGACTCACAGGGCAACGACCATAAGGTGCCCGAGGCAGCAATAGACCCTTGGAGACAAGTCGGCTGGAGGCCGATGTATTGAATCTCGACATAATTTGAGTGTTCCATCGGCATTAGGAGGCCCTGAACGTTATAATTAACTATCATTTTTGCGTCGGATTCGATAATCTAAACTCACAGGAGAACGACCATAAGGTGCCCGAGGCAGCAACAGACCCTCGGAGACAAGTCGGCTGGAGGCCGATGTATTGAATCTCGACGCAATTTGAGTGTTCCATCGTCATTACAAGGCCCTGAACGTTACAATTAACTATCATTTTTCCGTCGGATTCGAAAATCTAGACTCACAGGAGAACGACCATAAGGTGCCCGATGCAGCAATAGACCCTTGGAGACAAGTCGGCTGGAGGACGATGTATTGGATCGCGACGCAATTTGAGTGTTCCATCGGCATTAGGAGGCCCTGAACGTTACATTTAACTATCATTTTAGCGTCGGGTTCGAAATACTAGACTCACAGGAGAACGACCATAAGGTGCCCGAGGCAGCAATAGACCCTTGGAGACAAGTCGGCTGGTGGACGGTGTATTGAATCTCGACGCAATTTGAGAGTTCCATCGTCATTAGGCGGCCCTGAACGTTACAATTAACTATCATTTTTGCGTCGGATTCGAAAATCTAGAATTACAAGAGAACGACCATAAAGTGCCCGAGACAGCAATATCCCCTTGGAGACAAGTCGGCTGGAGGACGATGTATTGAATCTCGACGCAATTTGAGTGTTCCATCGTCATTACAAGGCCCTGAACGTTACAATTAACTATCATTTTTGCGTCGGATTCGAAAATCTAGACTCACAGGAGAACGACCATAAGGTGCCCGAGGCAGCAATAGACCCTTGGAGACAAGTCGGCTGGACGACGATGTATTGGATTGCGACGCAATTTGAGTCTTCTATCGTCATTAGGAGGCGCTGAACGTTACAATTCACTATCATTTTTGCGTCGGATTCGAAAATCTATACTCACAGGAGAAGGACCATGTGGTGCCCGAGGCAGCGATATCCCCTTGGAGACAAGTAGGCTGGAGGACGATGTATTGAATCTCGACGCAATTTGAGTGTTCCATCGTCATTAGAAGGCCCTGAATGTTACAATTAACTATCATTTTTGCGTCGGATTCGAAAATCTAGACTCACAGGACAACGGCCATAAGGTGCCCGAGGCAGCAATAGACCCTTGGAGACAAGTCGGCTGGAGGCCGATGTATTGAATCTCGACGCAATTTGAGTGTTCCATCGGCATTAGGAGGCCCTGAACGTTATAATTAACGATCATTTTTGCGTCGGATTCGATAATCTAAACTCACAGGACAACGACCATAAGGTGCCCGAGGCAGCAATAGACCCTTGGAGACAAGTCGGCTGGAGGGCGATGTATTCAATCTCGACGCAATTTGAGTGTTCCATCGTCATTAGGAGGCCCTGAACGTTACAATTAACTATCATTTTTGCGTCGGGTTCGAAAATCTAGACTCACAGGAGAACGACCATAAGGTGCCCGAGGCAGCAATAGACCCTTGGAGACAAGTCGGCTGAAGGACGATGTATTGAATCTCGACGCAATTTGAGTGTTCCATCGTCATTTGAAGGCCCTGAACGTTACAATTAACTATCATTTTTGCGTCGGATTCGAAAATCTAGACTCACAGGACAACGACCATAAGGTGCCCGAGGCAGCAAATGACCCTTGGAGACAAGTCGGCTGGAGGCCGATGTATTGAATCTCGACGCAATTTGAGTGCTCCATCGTCATTACAAGGCCCTGAACGTTACAATTAACTATCATTTTTGCGTCGGATTCGAAAATCTAGACTCACAGGAGAACGACCATAAGGTGCCCGAGGCAGCAATAGACCCTTGGAGACAAGTCGGCTGGAGGACGATGTATTGGATTGCGACGCAATTTGAGTCTTCTATCGTCATTAGGAGGCGCTGAACGTTACAATTCACTATCATTTTTGCGTCGGATTCGAAAATCTATACTCACAGGAGAAGGACCATGTGGTGCCCGAGGCAGCGATATCCCCTTGGAGACAAGTAGGCTGGAGGCCGATGTATTGAATCTCGACGCAATTTGAGTGTTCCATCGTCATTAGAAGGCCCTGAATGTTACAATTAACTATCATTTTTGCGTCGGATTCGAAAATCTAGACTCACAGGACAACGACCATAAGGTGCCCGAGGCAGCAATAGACCCTTGGAGACAAGTCGGCTGGAGGCCGATGTATTGAATCTCGACGCAATTTGAGTGTTCCATCGGCATTAGGAGGCCCTGAACGTTATAATTAACGATCATTTTTGCGTCGGATTCGATAATCTAAACTCACAGGACAACGACCATAATGTGCCCGAGGCAGCAATAGACCCTTGGAGACAAGTCGGCTGGAGGACGATGTATTCAATCTCGACGCAATTTGAGTGTTCCATCGGCATTACAAGGCCCTGAACGTTACAATTAACTATCATTTTTGCGTCGGATTCGAAAATCTAGACTCACAGGACAACGACCATAAGGTGCCCGAGGCAGCAATAGACCCTTGGAGACAAGTCGGCTGGAGGCCGATGTATTGAATCTCGACGCAATTTGAGTGTTCCATCGTCATTACAAGGCCCTGAACGTTACAATTAACTATCATTTTTGCGTCGGATTTGAAAATCTAGACTCACAGGAGAACGACCATAAGGTGCCCGAGGCAGCAATAGACCCTTGGAGACAAGTCGGCTGGAGGACGATGTATTGGATCGTGACGCAATTTGAGTCTTCTATCGTCATTAGGAGGCGCTGAACGTTACAATTCACTATCATTTTTGCGTCGGATTCGAAAATCTAGACTCACAGGAGAAGGACGATGTGGTGCCCGAGGCAGCGATATCCCCTTGGAGACAAGTAGGCTGGAGGCCGATGTATTGAATCTTGACGCAATTTGAGTGTTCCATCGTCATTAGAAGGCCCTGAACGTTACAATTAACTATCATTTTTGCGTCGGATTCGAAAATCTAGACTCACAGGGCAACGACCATAAGGTGCCCGAGGCAGCAATAGACCCTTGGAGACAAGTCGGCTGGAGGCCGATGTATTGAATCTCGACATAATTTGAGTGTTCCATCGGCATTAGGAGGCCCTGAACGTTATAATTAACTATCATTTTTGCGTCGGATTCGAAAATCTAGACTCACAGGGCAACGACCATAAGGTGCCCGAGGCAGCAATAGACCCTTGGAGACAAGTCGGCTGGAGGACGATGTATTGAATCTCGACGCAATTTGTGTGTCCCATCGTCATTAGGTGGCCCTAAACCTTACAATTAACTATCATCTTTGCGTCGGATTCGATAATCTAAACTCACAGGAGAACGACCATAAGGTGCCCGAGGCAGCAATAGACCCTTGGAGACAAGTCGGCTGGAGGACGATGTATTGGATCGCGACGCAATTTGAGTCTTCTATCGTCATTAGGAGTCGCTGAACGTTACAATTCAGTATCAATTTTGCGTCGGATTCGAAAATCTAGACTCACAGGAGATCGACCATAATGTGCCCGAGGCAGCAATAGACCCTTGGAGACAAGTCGGCTGGAGGACGATGTATTGGATCGCGACGCAATTTGAGTCTTCTATCGTCATTAGGAGGCGCTGAACGATACAATTCACCATCATTTTTGCGTCGGATTCGAAAATCTATACTCACAGGAGAAGGACCATGTGGTGCCCGAGGCAGCGATATCACCTTGGAGACAAGAAGGCTGGAGGCCGATGTATTGAATCTCGACGCAATTTGAGTGTTCCATCGTCATTAGAAGGCCCTGAACGTTACAATTAACTATCATTTTTGCGTCGGATTCGAAAATCTAGACTCACAGGACAACGACCATAAGGTGCCCGAGGCAGCAATAGACCCTTGCAGACAAGTCAGCTGGAGGCCGATGTATTGAATCTCGACGCATTTTGAGTGTTCCATCGGCATTAGGAGGCCCTGAACGTTATAATTAACGATCATTTTTGCGTCGGATTCGATAATCTAAACTCACAGGAGAACGACCATAAGGTGCCCGAGGCAGCAATAGACCCTTGGAGACAAGTCGGCTGGAGGACGATGTATTGAATCTCGACGCAATTTGAGTGTTCCATCGGCATTAGGAGGCCCTGAACGTTACAATTAACTATCATTTTTGCGTCGGGTTCGAAAATCTAGACTCACAGGAGAACGACCATAAGGTGCCCGAGGCAGCAATAGACCCTTGGAGACAAGTCGGCTGGAGGCCGATGTATTGAATCTCGACGCAATTTGAGTGTTCCATCGTCATTACAAGGCCCTGAACGTTACTATTAACTATCATTTTTGCGTCGGATTCGAAAATCTAGACTCACAGGAGAACGACCATAAGGTGCCCGAGGCAGCAATAGACCCTTGGAGACAAGTCGGCTGGAGGACGATGTATTGGATCGCGACGCAATTTGAGTCTTCTATCGTCATTAGGAGGCGCTGAACGTTACAATTCACTATCATTTTTGCGTCGGATTCGAAAATCTAGACTCACAGGAGAAGGACCATGTGGTGCCCGAGGCAGCGATATCCCCTTGGAGACAAGTAGGCTGGAGGCCGATGTATTGAATCTTGACGCAATTTGAGTGTTCCATCGTCATTAGAAGGCCCTGAACGTTACAATTAACTATCATTTTTGCGTCGGATTCGAAAATCTAGACTCACAGGGCAACGACCATAAGGTGCCCGAGGCAGCAATAGACCCTTGGAGACAAGTCGGCTGGAGGCCGATGTATTGAATCTCGACATAATTTGAGTGTTCCATCGGCATTAAGAGGCCCTGAACGTTATAATTAACTATCATTTTTGCGTCGGATTCGATAATCTAAACTCACAGGAGAACGACCATAAGGTGCCCGAGGCAGCAATAGACCCTCGGAGACAAGTCGGCTGGAGGCCGATGTATTGAATCTCGACGCAATTTGAGTGTTCCATCGTCATTACAAGGCCCTGAACGTTACAATTAACTATCATTTTTCCGTCGGATTCGAAAATCTAGACTCACAGGAGAACGACCATAAGGTGCCCGATGCAGCAATAGACCCTTGGAGACAAGTCGGCTGGAGGACGATGTATTGGATCGCGACGCAATTTGAGTGTTCCATCGGCATTAGGAGGCCCTGAACGTTACATTTAACTATCATTTTAGCGTCGGGTTCGAAATACTAGACTCACAGGAGAACGACCATAAGGTGCCCGAGGCAGCAATAGACCCTTGGAGACAAGTCGGCTGGTGGACGATGTATTGAATCTCGACGCAATTTGAGAGTTCCATCGTCATTAGGCGGCCCTGAACGTTACAATTAACTATCATTTTTGCGTCGGATTCGAAAATCTAGAATTACAAGAGAACGACCATAAAGTGCCCGAGACAGCAATATCCCCTTGGAGACAAGTCGGCTGGAGGACGATGTATTGGATCGCGACGCAATTTGAGTCTTCTATCGTCATTAGGAGGCGCTGAACGTTACAATTCACTATCATTTTTGCGTCGGATTCGAAAATCTAGACTCACAGGAGAACGACCATAAGGTGCCCGAGGCAGCAATAGACCCTTGGAGACAAGTCGGCTGGAGGCCGATGTATTGAATCTCGACGCAATTTGAGTGTTCCATCGTCATTAGGAGGCCCTGAACGTTACAATTAACTATCATTTTTGCGTCGGGTTCGAAAATCTAGACTCACAGGAGAACGACCATAAGGTGCCCGAGGCAGCAATAGACCCTTGGAGACAAGTCGGCTGAAGGACGATGTATTGAATCTCGACGCAATTTGAGTGTTCCATCGTCATTTGAAGGCCCTGAACGCTACAATTAACTATCATTTTTGCGTCGGATTCGAAAATCTAGACTCACAGGACAACGACCATAAGGTGCCCGAGGCAGCAATAGACGCTTGGAGACAAGTCGGCTGGAGGCCGATGTATTGAATCTCGACGCAATTTGAGTGTTCCATCGTCATTACAAGGCCTTGAACGTTACAATTAACTATCATTTTTGCGTCGGATTCGAAAATCTAGACTCACAGGAGAACGACCATAAGGTGCCCGAGGCAGCAATAGACCCTTGGAGACAAGTCGGCTGGAGGACGATGTATTGGATTGCGACGCAATTTGAGTCTTCTATCGTCATTAGGAGGCGCTGAACGTTACAATTCACTATCATTTTTGCGTCGGATTCGAAAATCTATACTCACAGGAGAAGGACCATGTGGTGCCCGAGGCAGCGATATCCCCTTGGAGACAAGTAGGCTGGAGGCCGATGTATTGAATCTCGACGCAATTTGAGTGTTCCATCGTTATTAGAAGGCCCTGAATGTTACAATTAACTATCATTTTTGCGTCGGATTCGAAAATCTAGACTCACAGGACAACGACCATAAGGTGCCCGAGGCAGCAATAGACCCTTGGAGACAAGTCGGCTGGAGGCCGATGTATTGAATCTCGACGCAATTTGAGTGTTCCATCGGCATTAGGAGGGCCTGAACGTTATAATTAACGATCATTTTTGCGTCGGATTCGATAATCTAAACTCACAGGACAACGACCATAAGGTGCCCGAGGCAGCAATAGACCCTTGGAGACAAGTCGGCTGGAGGACGATGTATTCAATCTCGACGCAATTTGAGTGTTCCATCGGCATTACAAGGCCCTGAACGTTACAATTAACTATCATTTTTGCGTCGGATTCGAAAATCTAGACTCACAGGAGAACGACCATAAGGTGCCCGAGGCAGCAATAGACCCTTGGAGACAAGTCGGCTGGAGGCCGATGTATTGAATCTCGACGCAATTTGAGTGTTCCATCGGCATAAGGAGGCCCTGAACGTTACAATTAACTATCATTTCTGCGTCGGGTTCGAAAATCTAGACTCACAGGAGAACGACCATAAGGTGCCCGAGGCAGCAATAGACCCTTGGAGACAAGTCGGCTGGAGGACGATGTATTGAATCTCGACGCAATTTGAGTGTTCCATCGTCATTAGAAGGCCCTGAACGTTACAATTAACTATCATTTTTGCGTCGGATTCGAAAATCTAGACTCACAGGACAACGACCATAAGGTGCCCGAATCAGCAATAGACCCTTGGAGACAAGTCGGCTGGAGGCCGATGTATTGAATCTCGACGCAATTTGAGGGTTCCATCGGCATTAGGAGGCCCTGAACGTTATAATTAACGATCATTTTTGCGTCGGATTCGATACTCTAAACTCACAGGAGAACGACCATAAGGTGCCCGAGGCAGCAATAGACCCTTGGAGACAAGTCGGCTGGAGGACGATGTATTGGATTGCGACGCAATTTGAGTCTTCTATCGTCATTAGGAGGCGCTGAACGTTACAATTCACTATCATTTTTGCGTCGGATTCGAAAATCTAGACTCACAGGACAACGACCATAAGGTGCCCGAATCAGCAATAGACCCTTGGAGACAAGTCGGCTGGAGGCCGATGTATTGAATCTCGACATAATTTGAGTGTTCCATCGGCATTAGGAGGCCCTGAACGTTATAATTAACTATCATTTTTGCGTCGGATTCGATAATCTAAACTCACAGGAGAACGACCATAAGGTGCCCGAGGCAGCAATAGACCCTCGGAGACAAGTCGGCTGGAGGCCGATGTATTGAATCTCGACGCAATTTGAGTGTTCCATCGTCATTACAAGGCCCTGAACGTTACAATTAACTATCATTTTTCCGTCGGATTCGAAAATCTAGACTCACAGGAGAACGACCATAAGGTGCCCGATGCAGCAATAGACCCTTGGAGACAAGTCGGCTGGAGGACGATGTATTGGATCGCGACGCAATTTGAGTGTTCCATCGGCATTAGGAGGCCCTGAACGTTACATTTAACTATCATTTTAGCGTCGGGTTCGAAATACTAGACTCACAGGAGAACGACCATAAGGTGCCCGAGGCAGCAATAGACCCTTGGAGACAAGTCGGCTGGTGGACGATGTATTGAATCTCGACGCAATTTGAGAGTTCCATCGTCATTAGGCGGCCCTGAACGTTACAATTAACTATCATTTTTGCGTCGGATTCGAAAATCTAGAATTACAAGAGAACGACCATAAAGTGCCCGAGACAGCAATATCCCCTTGGAGACAAGTCGGCTGGAGGACGATGTATTGAATCTCGACGCAATTTGTGTGTCCCATCGTCATTAGGAGGCCCTAAACCTTACAATTAACTATCATTTTTGCGTCGGATTCGATAATCTAAACTCACAGGAGAACGACCATAAGGTGCCCGAGGCAGCAATAGACCCTTGGAGACAAGTCGGCTGGAGGACGATGTATTGGATCGCGACGCAATTTGAGTCTTCTATCGTCATTAGGAGTCGCTGAACGTTACAATTCAGTATCAATTTTGCGTCGGATTCGAAAATCTAGACTCACAGGAGATCGACCATAATGTGCCCGAGGCAGCAATAGACCCTTGGAGACAAGTCGGCTGGAGGACGATGTATTGGATCGCGACGCAATTTGAGTCTTCTATCGTCATTAGGAGGCGCTGAACGATACAATTCACCATCATTTTTGCGTCGGATTCGAAAATCTATACTCACAGGAGAAGGACCATGTGGTGCCCGAGGCAGCGATATCACCTTGGAGACAAGAAGGCTGGAGGCCGATGTATTGAATCTCGACGCAATTTGAGTGTTCCATCGTCATTAGAAGGCCCTGAACGTTACAATTAACTATCATTTTTGCGTCGGATTCGAAAATCTACACTCACAGGACAACGACCATAAGGTGCCCGAGGCAGCAATAGACCCTTGCAGACAAGTCAGCTGGAGGCCGATGTATTGAATCTCGACGCATTTTGAGTGTTCCATCGGCATTAGGAGGCCCTGAACGTTATAATTAACGATCATTTTTGCGTCGGATTCGATAATCTAAACTCACAGGAGAACGACCATAAGGTGCCCGAGGCAGCAATAGACCCTTGGAGACAAGTCGGCTGGAGGACGATGTATTGAATCTCGACGCAATTTGAGTGTTCCATCGGCATTAGGAGGCCCTGAACGTTACAATTAACTATCATTTTTGCGTCGGGTTCGAAAATCTAGACTCACAGGAGAACGACCATAAGGTGCCCGAGGCAGCAATAGACCCTTGGAGACAAGTCGGCTGGAGGCCGATGTATTGAATCTCGACGCAATTTGAGTGTTCCATCGTCATTACAAGGCCCTGAACGTTACTATTAACTATCATTTTTGCGTCGGATTCGAAAATCTAGACTCACAGGAGAACGACCATAAGGTGCCCGAGGCAGCAATAGACCCTTGGAGACAAGTCGGCTGGAGGACGATGTATTGGATCGCGACGCAATTTGAGTCTTCTATCGTCATTAGGAGGCGCTGAACGTTACAATTCACTATCATTTTTGCGTCGGATTCGAAAATCTAGACTCACAGGAGAACGACCATAAGGTGCCCGAGGCAGCAATAGACCCTTGGAGACAAGTCGGCTGGAGGCCGATGTATTGAATCTCGACGCAATTTGAGTGTTCCATCGTCATTAGGAGGCCCTGAACGTTACAATTAACTATCATTTTTGCGTCGGGTTCGAAAATCTAGACTCACAGGAGAACGACCTTAAGGTGCCCGAGGCAGCAATAGACCCTTGGAGACAAGTCGGCTGAAGGACGATGTATTGAATCTCGACGCAATTTGAGTGTTCCATCGTCATTTGAAGGCCCTGAACGCTACAATTAACTATCATTTTTGCGTCGGATTCGAAAATCTAGACTCACAGGACAACGACCATAAGGTGCCCGAGGCAGCAATAGACCCTTGGAGACAAGTCGGCTGGAGGACGATGTATTGAATCTCGACGCAATTTGTGTGTCCCATCGTCATTAGGAGGCCCTAAACCTTACAATTAACTATCATTTTTGCGTCGGATTCGATAATCTAAACTCACAGGAGAACGACCATAAGGTGCCCGAGGCAGCAATAGACCCTTGGAGACAAGTCGGCTGGAGGACGATGTATTGGATCGCGACGCAATTTGAGTCTTCTATCGTCATTAGGAGTCGCTGAACGTTACAATTCAGTATCATTTTTGCGTCGGATTCGAAAATCTAGACTCACAGGAGATCGACCATAATGTGCCCGAGGCAGCAATAGACCCTTGGAGACAAGTCGGCTGGAGGACGATGTATTGGATCGCGACGCAATTTGAGTCTTCTATCGTCATTAGGAGGCGCTGAACGATACAATTCACCATCATTTTTGCGTCGGATTCGAAAATCTATACTCACAGGAGAAGGACCATGTGGTGCCCGAGGCAGCGATATCACCTTGGAGACAAGTAGGCTGGAGGCCGATGTATTGAATCTCGACGCATTTTGAGTGTTCCATCGGCATTAGGAGGCCCTGAACGTTATAATTAACGATCATTTTTGCGTCGGATTCGGTAATCTAAACTCACAGGAGAACGACCATAAGGTGCCCGAGGCAGCAATAGACCCTTGGAGACAAGTCGGCTGGAGGACGATGTATTGAATCTCGACGCAATTTGAGTGTTCCATCGGCATTAGGAGGCCCTGAACGTTACAATTAACTATCATTTTTGCGTCGGGTTCGAAAATCTAGACTCACAGGAGAACGACCATAAGGTGCCCGAGGCAGCAATAGACCCTTGGAGACAAGTCGGCTGGAGGCCGATGTATTGAATCTCGACGCAATTTGAGTGTTCCATCGTCATTACAAGGCCCTGAACGTTACTATTAACTATCATTTTTGCGTCGGATTCGAAAATCTAGACTCACAGGAGAACGACCATACGGTGCCCGAGGCAGCAATAGACCCTTGGAGACAAGTCGGCTGGAGGACGATGTATTGGATCGCGACGCAATTTGAGTCTTCTATCGTCATTAGGAGGCGCTGAACGTTACAATTCACTATCATTTTTGCGTCGGATTCGAAAATCTAGACTCACAGGAGAACGACCATAAGGTGCCCGAGGCAGCAATAGACCCTTGGAGACAAGTCGGCTGGAGGCCGATGTATTGAATCTCGACGCAATTTGAGTGTTCCATCGTCATTAGGAGGCCCTGAACGTTACAATTAACTATCATTTTTGCGTCGGGTTCGAAAATCTAGACTCACAGGAGAACGACCATAAGGTGCCCGAGGCAGCAATAGACCCTTGGAGACAAGTCGGCTGGAGGCCGATGTATTGAATCTCGACGCAATTTGAGTGTTCCATCGTCATTAGGAGGCCCTGAACGTTACAATTAACTATCATTTTTGCGTCGGGTTCGAAAATCTAGACTCACAGGAGAACGACCATAAGGTGCCCGAGGCAGCAATAGACCCTTGGAGACAAGTCGGCTGAAGGACGATGTATTGAATCTCGACGCAATTTGAGTGTTCCATCGTCATTTGAAGGCCCTGAACGCTACAATTAACTATCATTTTTGCGTCGGATTCGAAAATCTAGACTCACAGGACAACGACCATAAGGTGCCCGAGGCAGCAATAGACCCTTGGAGACAAGTCGGCTGGAGGACGATGTATTGAATCTCGACGCAATTTGTGTGTCCCATCGTCATTAGGAGGCCCTAAACCTTACAATTAACTATCATTTTTGCGTCGGATTCGATAATCTAAACTCACAGGAGAACGACCATAAGGTGCCCGAGGCAGCAATAGACCCTTGGAGACAAGTCGGCTGGAGGACGATGTATTGGATCGCGACGCAATTTGAGTCTTCTATCGTCATTAGGAGTCGCTGAACGTTACAATTCAGTATCATTTTTGCGTCGGATTCGAAAATCTAGACTCACAGGAGATCGACCATAATGTGCCCGAGGCAGCAATAGACCCTTGGAGACAAGTCGGCTGGAGGACGATGTATTGGATCGCGACGCAATTTGAGTCTTCTATCGTCATTAGGAGGCGCTGAACGATACAATTCACCATCATTTTTGCGTCGGATTCGAAAATCTATACTCACAGGAGAAGGACCATGTGGTGCCCGAGGCAGCGATATCACCTTGGAGACAAGTAGGCTGGAGGCCGATGTATTGAATCTCGACGCATTTTGAGTGTTCCATCGGCATTAGGAGGCCCTGAACGTTATAATTAACGATCATTTTTGCGTCGGATTCGGTAATCTAAACTCACAGGAGAACGACCATAAGGTGCCCGAGGCAGCAATAGACCCTTGGAGACAAGTCGGCTGGAGGACGATGTATTGAATCTCGACGCAATTTGAGTGTTCCATCGGCATTAGGAGGCCCTGAACGTTACAATTAACTATCATTTTTGCGTCGGGTTCGAAAATCTAGACTCACAGGAGAACGACCATAAGGTGCCCGAGGCAGCAATAGACCCTTGGAGACAAGTCGGCTGGAGGCCGATGTATTGAATCTCGACGCAATTTGAGTGTTCCATCGTCATTACAAGGCCCTGAACGTTACTATTAACTACCATTTTTGCGTCGGATTCGAAAATCTAGACTCACAGGAGAACGACCATACGGTGCCCGAGGCAGCAATAGACCCTTGGAGACAAGTCGGCTGGAGGACGATGTATTGGATCGCGACGCAATTTGAGTCTTCTATCGTCATTAGGAGGCGCTGAACGTTACAATTCACTATCATTTTTGCGTCGGATTCGAAAATCTAGACTCACAGGAGAACGACCATAAGGTGCCCGAGGCAGCAATAGACCCTTGGAGACAAGTCGGCTGGAGGCCGATGTATTGAATCTCGACGCAATTTGAGTGTTCCATCGTCATTAGGAGGCCCTGAACGTTACAATTAACTATCATTTTTGCGTCGGGTTCGAAAATCTAGACTCACAGGAGAACGACCATAAGGTGCCCGAGGCAGCAATAGACCCTTGGAGACAAGTCGGCTGAAGGACGATGTATTGAATCTCGACGCAATTTGAGTGTTCCATCGTCATTTGAAGGCCCTGAACGCTACAATTAACTATCATTTTTGCGTCGGATTCGAAAATCTAGACTCACAGGACAACGACCATAAGGTGCCCGAGGCAGCAATAGACCCTTGGAGACAAGTCGGCTGGAGGCCGATGTATTGAATCTCGACGCAATTTGAGTGTTCCATCGTCATTACAAGGCCTTGAACGTTACAATTAACTATCATTTTTGCGTCGGATTCGAAAATCTAGACTCACAGGAGAACGACCATAAGGTGCCCGAGGCAGCAATAGACCCTTGGAGACAAGTCGGCTGGAGGCCGATGTATTGAATCTCGACGCAATTTGAGTGTTCCATCGTCATTAGAAGGCCCTGAATGTTACAATTAACTATCATTCTTGCGTCGGATTCGAAAATCTAGACTCACAGGACAACGACCATAAGGTGCCCGAGGCAGCAATAGACCCTTGGAGACAAGTCGGCTGGAGGCCGATGTATTGAATCTCGACGCAATTTGAGTGTTCCATCGGCATTAGGAGGGCCTGAACGTTATAATTAACGATCATTTTTGCGTCGGATTCGATAATCTAAACTCACAGGACAACGACCATAAGGTGCCCGAGGCAGCAATAGACCCTTGGAGACAAGTCGGCTGGAGGACGATGTATTCAATCTCGACGCAATTTGAGTGTTCCATCGGCATTACAAGGCCCTGAACGTTACAATTAACTATCATTTTTGCGTCGGATTCGAAAATCTAGACTCACAGGAGAACGACCATAAGGTGCCCGAGGCAGCAATAGACCCTTGGAGACAAGTCGGCTGGAGGCCGATGTATTGAATCTCGACGCAATTTGAGTGTTCCATCGGCATAAGGAGGCCCTGAACGTTACAATTAACTATCAATTTTGCGTCGGGTTCGAAAATCTAGACTCACAGGAGAACGACCATAAGGTGCCCGAGGCAGCAATAGACCCTTGGAGACAAGTCGGCTGGAGGCCGATGTATTGAATCTCGACGCAATTTGAGGGTTCCATCGGCATTAGGAGGCCCTGAACGTTATAATTAACGATCATTTTTGCGTCGGATTCGATACTCTAAACTCACAGGAGAACGACCATAAGGTGCCCGAGGCAGCAATAGACCCTTGGAGACAAGTCGGCTGGAGGACGATGTATTGGATTGCGACGCAATTTGAGTCTTCTATCGTCATTAGGAGGCGCTGAACGTTACAATTCACTATCATTTTTGCGTCGGATTCGAAAATCTATACTCACAGGAGAAGGACCATGTGGTGCCCGAGGCAGCGATATCCCCTTGGAGACAAGTAGGCTGGAGGCCGATGTATTGAATCTCGACGCAATTTGAGTGTTCCATCGTCATTAGAAGGCCCTGAATGTTACAATTAACTATCATTTTTGCGTCGGATTCGAAAATCTAGACTCACAGGACAACGACCATAAGGTGCCCGAGGCAGCAATAGACCCTTGGAGACAAGTCGGCTGGGGGCCGATGTATTGAATCTCGACGCAATTTGAGTGTTCCATCGTCATTACAAGGCCCTGAACGTTACAATTAACTATCATTTTTGCGTCGGATTCGAAAATCTAGACTCACAGGAGAACGACCATAAGGTGCCCGAGGCAGCAATAGACCCTTGGAGACAAGTCGGCTGGAGGCCGATGTATTGAATCTCGACGCAATTTGAGTGTTCCATCGGCATTAGGAGGCCCTGAACGTTACAATTAACTATCATTTTTGCGTCGGGTTCGAAAATCTAGACTCACAGGAGAACGACCATAAGGTGCCCGAGGCAGCAATAGACCCTTGGAGACAAGTCGGCTGGAGGCCGATGTATTGAATCTCGACGCAATTTGAGTGTTCCATCGGCATTAGGAGGCCCTGAACGTTACAATTAACTATCATTTTTGCGTCGGGTTCGAAAATCTAGACTCACAGGAGAACGACCATAAGGTGCCCGAGGCAGCAATAGACCCTTGGAGACAAGACGGCTGGAGGCCGATGTATTGAATCTCGACGCAATTTGAGTGTTCCATCGTCATTACAAGGCCCTGAACGTTACAATTAACTATCATTCTTGCGTCGGATTCGAAAATCTAGACTCACAGGAGAACGACCATAAGGTGCCCGAGGCAGCAATAGACCCCTGGAGACATGTCGGCTGGAGGACGATGTATTGAATCTCGACGCAATTTGAGTCTTCTATCGTCATTAGGAGGCGCTGAACGTTACAATTCACTATCATTTTTGCGTCGGATTCGAAAATCTAGACTCACAGGAGAAGGACCATGTGGTGCCCGAGGCAGCGATATCCCCTTGGAGACAAGTCGGCTGGAGGCCGATGTATTGAATCACGACGCAATTTGAGTGTTCCATCGTCATTAGAAGGCCCTGAACGTTACAATTAACTATCATTTTTGCGTCGGATACGAAAATCTAGACTCACAGGAGAGCGACCATAAGGTGCCCGAGGCAGCAATAGACCCTTGGAGACAAGTCGGCTGGAGGCCGATGTATTGAATCTCGACGCAATTTGAGTGTTCCATCGGCATTAGGAGGCCCTGAACGTTACAATTAACTATCATTTTTGCGTCGGGTTCGAAAATCTAGACTCACAGGAGATCGACCATAAGGTGCCCGAGGCAGCAATAGACCCTTGGGGACAAGTCGGCTGGAGGACGATGTATTGAATCTCGACGCAATTTGAGTGTCCCATTGTCATTAGAAGGCCCTGAACGTTACAATTAACTATCATTTTTGCGTCGGATTCGATAATCTAAACTCACAGGAGAACGACCATAAGGTGCCCGAGGCAGCAATAGACCCTTGGAGACAAGTCGGCTGGAGGACGATGTATTGAATCTCGACGCAATTTGAGTGTTCCATCGGCATTAGGAGGCCCTGAACGTTACAATTAACTATCATTTTTGCGTCGGGTTCGAAAATCTAGACTCACAGGAGAACGACCATAAGGTGCCCGAGGCAGCAATAGACCCTTGGAGACAAGTCGGCTGGAGGACGATGAATTGAATCTCGACGCATTTTGAGAGTTCCATCGTCATTAGGCGGCCCTGAACGTTACAATTAACTATCATTTTTGCGTCGGATTCGAAAATCTAGAATTACAAGAGAACGACCATAAAGTGCCCGAGGCAGCATTAGATCCTTGGAGACAAGTCGGCTGGAGGACGATGTATTGTATCTCGACGCAATTTGAGTGTTCCATCGTCATTAGAAGGCCCTGAACGTTACAATTAACTATCATTTTTGCGTCGGATTCGAAAATCTAGACTCACAGGAGAACGACCATAAGGTGCCCGAGGCAGCAATAGACCCTTGGAGACAAGTCGGCTGGAGGACGATGTATTGAATCTCGACGCAATTTGAGTGTTCCATCGTCATTACAAGGCCCTGAACGTTACAATTAACTATCATTTTTGCGTCGGATTCGAAAATCTAGACTCACAGGGGAAGGACCATGCGGTGCCCGAGGCAGCGATATCCCCTTGGAGACAAGTAGGCTGGAGGCCGATGTATTGAATCTCGACGCAATTTGAGTGTTCCATCGTCATTAGGAGGCCCTGAACGTTACAATTAACTATCATTTTTGCGTCGGGTTCGAAAATCTAGACTCACAGGAGAACGACCATAAGGTGCCCGAGGCAGCAATAGACCCTTGGAGACAAGTCGGCTGGAGGCCGATGTATTGAATCTCGACGCAATTTGAGTGTTCCATCGTCATTAGGAGGCCCTGAACGTTACAATTAACTATCATTTTTGCGTCGGGTTCGAAAATCTAGACTCACAGGAGAACGACCATAAGGTGCCCGAGGCAGCAATAGACCCTTGGAGACAAGTCGGCTGGAGGCCGATGTATTGAATCTCGACGCAATTTGAGTGTTCCATCGGCATTAGGAGGCCCTGAACGTTACAATTAACTATCATTTTTGCGTCGGGTTCGAAAATCTAGACTCACAGGACAACGACCATAAGGTGCCCGAGGCAGCAATAGACCCTTGGAGACAAGTCGGCTGGAGGCCGATGTATTGAATCTCGACGCAATTTGAGTGTTCCATCGTCATTAGGCGGCCCTGAACGTTACAATTAACTATCATTTTTGCGTCGGATTCGATAATCTAGACTCACAGGAGAACGACCATAAGGTGCCCGAGGCAGCAATAGACCCTTGGAGACAAGTCGGCTGGAGGACGATGTATTGAATCTCGACGCAATTTGAGTGTTCCATCGTCATTAGAAGGCCCTGAACGTTACAATTAACTATCATTTTTGCGTCGGATTCGAAAATCTAGACTCACAGGACAACGACCATAAGGTGCCCGAAGCAGCAATAGACCCTTGGAGACAAGTCTGCTGGAGGCCGATGTATTGAATCTCGACGCAATTTGAGTGTTCCATCGTCATTACAAGGCCCTGAACGTTACAATTAACTATCATTTTTGCGTCGGATTCGAAAATCTAGACTCACAGGAGAACGACCATAAGGTGCCCGAGGCAGCAATAGACCCTTGGAGACAAGTCGGCTGGAGGACGATGTATTGGATCGCGACGCAATTTGAGTCTTCTATCGTCATTAGGAGGCGCTGAACGTTACAATTCACTATCATTTTTGCGTCGGATTCGAAAATCTATACTCACAGGAGAAGGACCATGTGGTGCCCGAGGCAGCGATATCCCCTTGGAGACAAGTAGGCTGGAGGCCGATGTATTGAATCTCGACGCAATTTGAGTGTTCCATCGTCATTAGAAGGCCCTGAATGTTACAATTAACTATCATTTTTGCGTCGGATTCGAAAATCTAGACTCACAGGACAACGACCATAAGGTGCCCGAGGCAGCAATAGACCCTTGGAGACAAGTCGGCTGGAGGCCGATGTATTGAATCTCGACGCAATTTGAGTGTTCCATCGGCATTAGGAGGCCCTGAACGTTACAATTAACGATCATTTTTGCGTCCGATTCGATAATCTAAACTCACAGGAGAACGACCATAAGGTGCCCGAGGCAGCAATAGACCCTTGGAGACAAGTCGGATGGAGGCCGATGTATTGAATCTCGACGCAATTTGAGTGTTCCATCGGCATTAGGAGGCCCTGAACGTTACAATTAACTATGATTTTTGCGTCGGGTTCTAAAATCTAGACTGACAGGACAACGACCATAAGGTGCCCGAGGCAGCAATAGACCCTTGGAGACAAGTCGGCTGGAGGCCGATGTATTGAATCTCGACGCAATTTGAGTGTTCCATCGTCATTAGGCGGCCCTGAACGTTACAATTAACTACCATTTTTGGGTCGGATTCGATAATCTAGACTCACAGGAGAACGACCATAAGGTGCCCGAGGCAGCAATAGACCCTTGGAGACAAGTCGGCTGGAGGACGATGTATTGGATCGCGACGCAATTTGAGTCTTCTATCGTCATTAGGAGGCCCTGAACGTTACAATTAACTATCATTTTTGCGTAGGATTCGAAAATCTAGACTCACAGGAGAACGACCATAAGGTGCCCGAGGCAGCAATAGACCCTTGGAGACAAGTCGGCTGGAGGCCGATGTATTGAATCTCGACGCAATTTGAGTGTTCCATCGGCATTAGGAGGCCCTGAACGTTACAATTAACTATCATTTTTGCGTCGGGTTCGAAAATCTAGACTCACAGGAGAACGACCATAAGGTGCCCGAGGCAGCAATAGACCCTTGGAGACAAGTCGGCTGGAGGCCGATGTATTGAATCTCGACATAATTTGAGTGTTCCATCGGCATTAGGAGGCCCTGAACGTTTCAATTAACTATCATTTTTGCGTCGGATTCGATAATCTAAACTCACAGGAGAACGACCATAAGGTGCCCGAGGCAGCAATAGACCCTTGGAGACAAGTCGGATGGAGGCCGATGTATTGAATCTCGACGCAATTTGAGTGTTCCATCGTCATTACAAGGCCCTGAACGTTACAATTAACTATCATTTTTGCGTCGGATTCGAAAATCTAGACTCACAGGAGAACGACCATAAGGTGCCCGAGGCAGCAATAGACCCTTGGAGACAAGTCGGCTGGAGGCCGATGTATTGAATCTCGACGCAATTTGAGTGTTCCATCGGCATTAGGAGGCCCTGAACGTTACAATTAACTATCATTTTTGCGTCGGGTTCGAAAATCTAGACTGACAGGACAACGACCATAAGGTGCCCGAGGCAGCAATAGACCCTTGGAGACAAGTCGGCTGGAGGACGATGTATTGAATCTCGACGCAATTTGAGTGTTCCATCGTCATTAGGCGGCCCTGAACGTTACAATTAACTATCATTTTTGCGTCGGATTCGATAATCTAGACTCACAGGAGAACGACCATAAGGTGCCCGAGGCAGCAATAGACCCATGGAGACAAGTCGGCTGGAGGACGATGTATTGGATCGCGACGCAATTTGAGTCTTCTATCGTCATTAGGAGGCCCTGAACGTTACAATTAACTATCATTTTTGCGTCGGATTCGAAAATCTAGACTCACAGGAGAACGACCATAAGGTGCCCGAGGCAGCAATAGACCCTTGGAGACAAGTCGGCTGGAGGCCGATGTATTGAATCTCGACGCAATTTGAGTGTTCCATCGTCATTACAAGGCCCTGAACCTTACAATTAACTATCATTTTTGCGTCGGATTCGAAAATCTAGACTCACAGGAGAACGACCATAAGGTGCCCGAGGCAGCAATAGACCCTTGGAGACAAGTCGGCTGGAGGCCGATGTATTGAATCTCGACGCAATTTGAGTGTTCCATCGTCATTAGGCGGCCCTGAACGTTACAATTAACTATCATTTTTGCGTCGGATTCGATAATCTAGACTCACAGGAGAACGACCATAAGGTGCCCGAGGCAGCAATAGACCCTTGGAGACAAGTCGGCTGGAGGCCGATGTATTGAATCTCGACGCAATTTGAGTGTTCCATCGGCATTAGAAGGCCCTGAACGTTACAATTAACTATCATTTTTGCGTCGGATTCGATAATCTAGACTCACAGGAGAACGACCATAAGGTGCCCGAGGCAGCAATAGACCCTTGGAGACAAGTCGGCTGGAGGACGATGTATTGGATCGCGACGCAATTTGAGTCTTCTATCGTCATTAGGAGGCGCTGAACGTTACAATTCACTATCATTTTTGCGACGGATTCGAAAATCTAGACTCACAGGAGAAGGATCATATTGTGCCCGAGACAGCAATATCCCCTTGGAGACAAGTCGGCTGGAGGACGATGTATTGAATCTCGACGCAATTTGAGTGTCCCATCGTCATTAGAAGGCCCTGAACGTTACAATTAACTATCATTTTTGCGTCGGATTCGATAATCTAAACTCACAGGAGAACGACCATAAGGTGCCCGAGGCAGCAATAGACCCTTGGAGACAAGTCGGCTGGAGGCCGATGTATTGAATCTCGACGCAATTTGAGTGTTCCATCGGCATTAGGAGGCCCTGAACGTTACAATTAACTATCATTTTAGCGTCGGGTTCGAAAATCTAGACTCACAGGAGTACGACCATAAGGTGAGCGAGGCAGCAATAGACCCTTGGAGACAAGTCGGCTGGAGGACGATGTATTGAATCTCGACGCAATTTGAGAGTTCCATCGTCATTAGGCGGCCCTGAACGTTACAATTAACTATCATTTTTGCGTCGGATTCGAAAATCTAGAATTACAAGAGAACGACCATAAAGTGCCCGAGGCAGCATTAGATCCTTGGAGACAAGTCGGCTGGAGGCCGATGTATTGAATCTCGACGCAATTTGAGTCTTCTATCGTCATTAGGAGGCGCTGAACGTTACAATTCACTATCATTTTTGCGTCGGATTCGATAATCTAGACTCACAGGAGAAGGACCATGTGGTGCCCGAGGCACCGATATCCCCTTGGAGACAAGTCGGCTAAAGGCCGATGGATTGAATCTCGACGCAATTTGAGTGTTCCATCGTCATTAGAAGGCCCTGAACGTTACAATTAACTATCATTTTATCGTCGGGTTCGAAAATCTAGACTCACAGGAGAACGACCATAAGGTGCCCGAGGCAGCATTAGATCCTTGGAGACAAGTCGGCTGGAGGACGATGTATTGTATCTCGACGCAATTTGAGTGTTCCATCGTCATTACAAGGCCCTGAACGTTACAATTAACTATCATTTTTGCGTCGGATTCGATAATCTAGACTCACAGGAGAACGACCATAAGGTGCCCGAGGCAGCAATAGAGCCTTGGAGACAAGTCGGCTGGAGGACGATGTATTGAATCTCGACGCAATTTGAGTGTTCCATCGTCATTACAAGGCCCTGAACGTTACAATTAACTATCATTTTTGCGTCGGATTCGAAAATCTAGACTCATAGGAGAAGGACCATGTGGTGCCCGAGGCAGCGATATCCCCTTGGAGACAAGTAGGCTGGAGGCCGATGTATTGAATCTCGACGCAATTTGAGTGTTCCATCGGCATTAGGAGGCCCTGAACGTTTCAATTAACTATCATTTTTGCGTCGGATTCGATAATCTAAACTCACAGGAGCACGACCATAAGGTGCCCGAGGCAGCAATAGACCCTTGGAGACAAGTCGGCTTGAGGACGATGTATTGGATCGCGACGCAATTTGAGTCTTCTATCGTCATTAGAAGGCGCTGAACGTTACAATTCACTATCATTTTTGCGTCGGATTCGAAAATCTATACTCACAGGAGAAGGACCATGTGGTGCCCGAGGCAGCGATATCCCCTTGGAGACAAGTAGGCTGGAGGCCGATGTATTGAATCTCGACGCAATTTGAGTGTTCCATCGTCATTACAAGGCCCTGAACGTTACAATTAACTATCATTTTTGCGTCGGATTCGAAAATCTAGACTCACAGGAGAACGACCATAAGGTGCCCGAGGCAGCAATAGACCCTTGGAGACAAGTCGGCTGGAGGCCGATGTATTGAATCTCGACGCAATTTGAGTGTTCCATCGTCATTAGGAGGCCCTGAACGTTACAATTAACTATCATTTATGCGTCGGGTTCGAAAATCTAGACTCACAGGAGAACGACCATAAGGTGCCCGAGGCAGCAATAGACCCTTGGAGACAAGTCGGATGGAGGCCGATGTATTGAATCTCGACGCAATTTGAGTGTTCCATCGGCATTAGGAGGCCCTGAACGTTACAATTAACTATCATTTTTGCGTCGGGTTCGAAAATCTAGACTCACAGGACAACGACCATAAGGTGCCCGAGGCAGCAATAGACCCTTGGAGACAAGTCGGCTGGAGGCCGATGTATTGAATCTCGACACAATTTGAGTGTTCCATCGTCATTAGGCGGCCCTGAACGTTACAATTAACTATCATTTTTGCGTCGGATTCGATAATCTAGACTCACAGGAGAACGACCATAAGGTGCCCGAGGCAGCAATAGACCCTTGGAGACAAGTCGGCTGGAGGACGATGTATTGAATCTCGACGCAATTTGAGTGTTCCATCGTCATTAGAAGGCCCTGAACGTTACAATTAACTATCATTTTTGCGTCGGATTCGAAAATCTAGACTCACAGGACAACGACCATAAGGTGCCCGAAGCAGCAATAGACCCTTGGAGACAAGTCTGCTGGAGGCCGATGTATTGAATCTCGACGCAATTTGAGTGTTCCATCGTCATTACAAGGCCCTGAACGTTACAATTAACTATCATTTTTGCGTCGGATTCGAAAATCTAGACTCACAGGAGAACGACCATAAGGTGCCCGAGGCAGCAATAGACCCTTGGAGACAAGTCGGCTGGAGGACGATGTATTGGATCGCGACGCAATTTGAGTCTTCTATCGTCATTAGGAGGCGCTGAACGTTACAATTCACTATCATTTTTGCGTCGGATTCGAAAATCTATACTCACAGGAGAAGGACCATGTGGTGCCCGAGGCAGCGATATCCCCTTGGAGACAAGTAGGCTGGAGGCCGATGTATTGAATCTCGACGCAATTTGAGTGTTCCATCGTCATTAGAAGGCCCTGAATGTTACAATTAACTATCATTTTTGCGTCGGATTCGAAAATCTAGACTCACAGGACAACGACCATAAGGTGCCCGAGGCAGCAATAGACCCTTGGAGACAAGTCGGCTGGAGGCCGATGTATTGAATCTCGACGCAATTTGAGTGTTCCATCGGCATTAGGAGGCCCTGAACGTTACAATTAACGATCATTTTTGCGTCCGATTCGATAATCTAAACTCACAGGAGAACGACCCATAAGGTGCCCGAGGCAGCAATAGACCCTTGGAGACAAGTCGGATGGAGGCCGATGTATTGAATCTCGACGCAATTTGAGTGTTCCATCGGCATTAGGAGGCCCTGAACGTTACAATTAACTATCATTTTTGCGTCGGGTTCTAAAATCTAGACTGACAGGACAACGACCATAAGGTGCCCGAGGCAGCAATAGACCCCTTGGAGACAAAGTCGGCTGGAGGCCGATGTATTGAATCTCGACGCAATTTGAGTGTTCCATCGTCATTAGGCGGCCCTGAACGTTACAATTAACTATCATTTTTGGGTCGGATTCGATAATCTAGACTCACAGGAGAACGACCATAAGGTGCCCGAGGCAGCAATAGACCCTTGGAGACAAGGTCGGCTGGAGGACGATGTATTGGATCGCGACGCAATTTGAGTCTTCTATCATCATTAGGAGGGCCCTGAACGTTACAATTAACTATCATTTTTGCGTCGGATTCGAAAATCTAGACTCACAGGAGAACGACCATAAGGTGCCCGAGGCAGCAATAGACCCTTGGAGACAAGTCGGCTGGAGGCCGATGTATTGAATCTCGACGCAATTTTGAGTGTTCCATCGGCATTAGGAGGCCCTGAACGTTACAATTAACTATCATTTTTGCGTCGGGTTCGAAAATCTAGACTCACAGGAGAACGACCATAAGGTGCCCGAGGCAGCAATAGACCCTTGGAGACAAGTCGGCTGGAGGCCGATGTATTGAATCTCGACATAATTTGAGTGTTCCATCGGCATTAGGAGGCCCTGAACGTTTCAATTAACTATCATTTTTGCGTCGGATTCGATAATCTAAACTCACAGGAGAACGACCATAAGGTGCCCGAGGCAGCAATAGACCCTTGGAGACAAGTCGGATGGAGGCCGATGTATTGAATCTCGACGCAATTTGAGTGTTCCATCGTCATTACAAGGCCCTGAACGTTACAATTAACTATCATTTTTGCGTCGGATTCGAAAATCTAGACTCACAGGAGAACGACCATAAGGTGCCCGAGGCAGCAATAGACCCTTGGAGACAAGTCGGCTGGAGGCCGATGTATTGAATCTCGACGCAATTTGTGTGTTCCATCGGCATTAGGAGGCCCTGAACGTTACAATTAACTATCATTTTTGCGTCGGGTTCGAAAATCTAGACTGACAGGACAACGACCATAAGGTGCCCGAGGCAGCAATAGACCCTTGGAGACAAGTCGGCTGGAGGCCGATGTATTGAATCTCGACGCAATTTGAGTGTTCCATCGTCATTAGGCGGCCCTGAACGTTACAATTAACTATCATTTTTGCGTCGGATTCGATAATCTAGACTCACAGGGAGAACGACCATAAGGTGCCCGAGGCAGCAATAGACCCATGGAGACAAGTCGGCTGGAGGACGATGTATTGGATCGCGACGCAATTTGAGTCTTCTATCGTCATTAGGAGGCCCTGAACGTTACAATTAACTATCATTTTTGCGTCGGATTCGAAAATCTAGACTCACAGGAGAACGACCATAAGGTGCCCGAGGCAGCAATAGACTGGAGACAAGTCGGCTGGAGGCCGATGTATTGAATCTCGACGCAATTTGAGTGTTCCATCGTCATTACAAGGCCCTGAACCTTACAATTAACTATCATTTTTGCGTCGGATTCGAAAATCTAGACTCACAGGAGAACGACCATAAGGTGCCCGAGGCAGCAATAGACCCTTGGAGACAAGTCGGCTGGAGGCCGATGTATTGAATCTCGACGCAATTTGAGTGTTCCATCGTCATTAGGCGGCCCTGAACGTTACAATTAACTATCATTTTTGCGTCGGATTCGATAATCTAGACTCACAGGAGAACGACCATAAGGTGCCCGAGGCAGCAATAGACCCTTGGAGACAAGTCGGCTGGAGGCCGATGTATTGAATCTCGACGCAATTTGAGTGTTCCATCGGCATTAGAAGGCCCTGAACGTTACAATTAACTATCATTTTTGCGTCGGATTCGATAATCTAGACTAACAGGAGAACGACCATAAGGTGCCCGAGGCAGCAATAGACCCTTGGAGACAAGTCGGCTGGAGGACGATGTATTGGATCGCGACGCAATTTGAGTCTTCTATCGTCATTAGGAGGCGCTGAACGTTACAATTCACTATCATTTTTGCGACGGATTCGAAAATCTAGACTCACAGGAGAAGGATCATATTGTGCCCGAGACAGCAATATCCCCTTGGAGACAAGTCGGCTGGAGGACGATGTATTGAATCTCGACGCAATTTGAGTGTCCCATCGTCATTAGAAGGCCCTGAACGTTACAATTAACTATCATTTTTGCGTCGGATTCGATAATCTAAACTCACAGGAGAACGACCATAAGGTGCCCGAGGCAGCAATAGACCCTTGGAGACAAGTCGGCTGGAGGCCGATGTATTGAATCTCGACGCAATTTGAGTGTTCCATCGGCATTAGGAGGCCCTGAACGTTACAATTAACTATCATTTTAGCGTCGGGTTCGAAAATCTAGACTCACAGGAGAACGACCATAAGGTGAGCGAGGCAGCAATAGACCCTTGGAGACAAGTCGGCTGGAGGACGATGTATTGAATCTCGACGCAATTTGAGAGTTCCATCGTCATTAGGCGGCCCTGAACGTTACAATTAACTATCATTTTTGCGTCGGATTCGAAAATCTAGAATTACAAGAGAACGACCATAAAGTGCCCGAGGCAGCATTAGATCCTTGGAGACAAGTCGGCTGGAGGCCGATGTATTGAATCTCGACGCTATTTGAGTCTTCTATCGTCATTAGGAGGCGCTGAACGTTACAATTCACTATCATTTTTGCGTCGGATTCGATAATCTAGACTCACAGGAGAAGGACCATGTGGTGCCCGAGGCACCGATATCCCCTTGGAGACAAGTCGGCTAAAGGCCGATGGATTGAATCTCGACGCAATTTGAGTGTTCCATCGTCATTAGAAGGCCCTGAACGTTACAATTAACTATCATTTTATCGTCGGGTTCGAAAATCTAGACTCACAGGAGAACGACCATAAGGTGCCCGAGGCAGCAATAGACCCTTGGAGACAAGTCGGCTGGAGGACGATGTATTGAATCTCGACGCAATTTGAGAGTTCTATCGTCATTAGGAGGCCCTGAACGTTACAATTAACTATCATTTTTGCGTCGGATTCGAAAATCTAGAATTACAAGAGAACGACCATAAAGTGCCCGAGGCAGCATTAGATCCTTGGAGACAAGTCGGCTGGAGGACGATGTATTGTATCTCGACGCAATTTAGTGTTCCATCGTCATTACAAGGCCCTGAACGTTACAATTAACTATCATTTTTGCGTCGGATTCGAAAATCTAGACTCACAGGAGAACGACCATAAGGTGCCCGAGGCAGCAATAGACCCTTGGAGACAAGTCGGCTGGAGGACGATGTATTGAATCTCGACGCAATTTGAGTGTTCCATCGTCATTACAAGGCCCTGAACGTTACAATTAACTATCATTTTTGCGTCGGATTCGAAAATCTAGACTCATAGGAGAAGGACCATGTGGTGCCCGAGGCAGCGATATCCCCTTATAGACAAGTAGGCTGGAGGCCGATGTATTGAATCTCGACGCAATTTGAGTGTTCCATCGGCATTAGGAGGCCCTGAACGTTTCAATTAACTATCATTTTTGCGTCGGATTCGATAATCTAAACTCACAGGAGCACGACCATAAGGTGCCCGAGGCAGCAATAGACCCTTGGAGACAAGTCGGATGGAGGCCGATGTATTGAATCTCGACGCAATTTGAGTGTTCCATCGTCATTACAAGGCCCTGAACGTTACAATTAACTATCATTTTTGCGTCGGATTCGAAAATCTAGACTCACAGGAGAACGACCATAAGGTGCCCGAGGCAGCAATAGACCCTTGGAGACAAGTCGGCTGGAGGCCGATGTATTGAATCTCGACGCAATTTGAGTGTTCCATCGGCATTAGGAGGCCCTGAACGTTACAATTAACTATCATTTTTGCGTCGGGTTCGAAAATCTAGACTGACAGGACAACGACCATAAGGTGCCCGAGGCAGCAATAGACCCTTGGAGACAAGTCGGATGGAGGCCGATGTATTGAATCTCGACGCAATTTGAGTGTTCCATCGTCATTACAAGGCCCTGAACCTTACAATTAACTATCATTTTTGCGTCGGATTCGATAATCTAGACTCACAGGAGAACGACCATAAGGTGCCCGAGGCAGCAATAGACCCATGGAGACAAGTCGGCTGGAGGCCGATGTATTGAATCTCGACATAATTTGAGTGTTCCATCGGCATTAGGAGGCCCTGAACGTTACAATTAACTATCATTTTTGCGTCGGATTCGATAATCTAAACTCACAGGAGAACGACCATAAGGTGCCCGAGGCAGCAATAGACCCTTGGAGACAAGTCGGATGGAGGCCGATGTATTGAATCTCGACGCAATTTGAGTGTTCCATCGTCATTACAAGGCCCTGAACCTTACAATTAACTATCATTTTTGCGTCGGACTCGAAAATCTAGACTCACAGGAGAACGACCATAAGGTGCCCGAGGCAGCAATAGATCCTTGGAGACAAGTCGGCTGGAGGCCGATGTATTGAATCTCGACGCAATTTGAGTGTTCCATCGTCATTAGGCGGCCCTGAACGTTACAATTAACTATCATTTTTGCGTCGGATTCGAAAATCTAGACTCACAGGAGAACGACCATAAGGTGCCCGAGGCAGCAATAGACCCTTGGAGACAAGTCGGCTGGAGGCCGATGTATTGAATTTCGACGCAATTTGAGTGTTCCATCGGCATTAGGAGGCCCTGAACGTTACAATTAACTATCATTTTTGCGTCGGGTTCGAAAATCTAGACTCACAGGAGAACGACCATAAGGTGCCCGAGGCAGCAATAGACCCTTGGAGACAAGTCGGCTGGAGGCCGATGTATTGAATCTCGACATAATTTGAGTGTTCCATCGGCATTAGGAGGCCCTGAACGTTACAATTAACTATCATTTTTGCGTCGGATTCGATAATCTAAACTCACAGGAGAACGACCATAAGGTGCCCGAGGCAGCAATAGACCCTTGGAGACAAGTCTGCTGGAGGCCGATGTATTGAATCTCGACGCAATTTGAGTGTTCCATCGTCATTACAAGGCCCTGAACCTTACAATTAACTATCATTTTTGCGTCGGATTCGAAAATCTAGACTCACAGGAGAACGACCATAAGGTGCCCGAGGCAGCAATAGACCCTTGGAGACAAGTCGGCTGGAAGCCGATGTATTGAATCTCGACGCAATTTGAGTGTTCCATCGGCATTAGGAGGCCCTGAACGTTACAATTAACTATCATTTTTGCGTCGGGTTCGAAAATCTAGACTGACAGGACAACGACCATAAGGTGCCCGAGGCAGCAATAGACCCTTGGAGACAAGTCGGATGGAGGCCGATGTATTGAATCTCGACGCAATTTGAGTGTTCCATCGTCATTACAAGGCCTGAACCTTACAATTAACTATCATTTTTGCGTCGGATTCGATAATCTAGACTCACAGGAGAACGACCATAAGGTGCCCGAGGCAGCAATAGACCCATGGAGACAAGTCGGCTGGAGGCCGATGTATTGAATCTCGACATAATTTGAGTGTTCCATCGGCATTAGGAGGCCCTGAAAGTTACAATTAACTATCATTTTTGCGTCGGATTCGATAATCTAAACTCACAGGAGAACGACCATAAGGTGCCCGAGGCAGCAATAGACCCTTGGAGACAAGTCGGATGGAGGCCGATGTATTGAATCTCGACGCAATTTGAGTGTTCCATCGTCATTACAAGGCCCTGAACCTTACAATTAACTATCATTTTTGCGTCGGACTCGAAAATCTAGACTCACAGGAGAACGACCATAAGGTGCCCGAGGCAGCAATAGAGAATTGGAGACAAGTCGGCTGAGGCCGATGTATTGAATCTCGACGCAATTTGAGTGTTCCATCGGCATTAGGAGGCCCTGAACGTTACAATTAACTATCATTTTTGCGTCGGGTTCGAAAATCTAGACTGACAGGACAACGACCATAAGATGCCCGAGGCAGCAATAGACCCTTGGAGACAAGTCGGCTGGAGGCCGATGTATTGAAATCTCGACGCAATTTGAGTGTTCCATCGTCATTAGGCGGCCCTGAACGTTACAATTAACTATCATTTTTGCGTCGGATTCGAAAATCTAGACTCACAGGAGAACGACCATAAGGTGCCCGAGGCAGCAATAGACCCTTGGAGACAAGTCAGCTGGAGGCCGATGTATTGAATTTCGACGCAATTTGAGTGTTCCATCGGCATTAGGAGGCCCTGAACGTTACAATTAACTATCATTTTTGCGTCGGGTTCAAAAATCTAGACTCACAGGAGAACGACCATAAGGTGCCCGAGGCAGCAATAGACCCTTGGAGACAAGTCGGCTGGAGGCCGATGTATTGAATCTCGACATAATTTGAGTGTTCCATCGGCATTAGGAGGCCCTGAACGTTACAATTAACTATCATTTTTGCGTCGGATTCGATAATCTAAACTCACAGGAGAACGACCATAAGGTGCCCGAGGCAGCAATAGACCCTTGGAGACAAGTCTGCTGGAGGCCGATGTATTGAATCTCGACGCAATTTGAGTGTTCCATCGTCATTACAAGGCCCTGAACCTTACAATTAACTATCATTTTTGCGTCGGATTCGAAAATCTAGACTCACAGGAGAACGACCATAAGGTGCCCGAGGCAGCAATAGACCCTTGGAGACAAGTCGGCTGGAGGCCGATGTATTGAATCTCGACGCAATTTGAGTGTTCCATCGGCATTAGGAGGCCCTGAACGTTACAATTAACTATCATTTTTGCGTCGGGTTCGAAAATCTAGACTGACAGGACAACGACCATAAGGTGCCCGAGGCAGCAATAGACCCTTGGAGACAAGTCGGCTGGAGGCCGATGTATTGAATCTCGACGCAATTTGAGTGTTCCATCGTCATTAGGCGGCCCTGAACGTTACAATTAACTATCATTTTTGCGTCGGATTCGATAATCTAGACTCACAGGAGAACGACCATAAGGTGCCCGAGGCAGCAATAGACCCATGGAGACAAGTCGGCTGGAGGACAATGTATTGGATCGCGACGCAATTTGAGTCTTCTATCGTCGTTAGGAGGCCCTGAACGTTACAATTAACTATCATTTTTGCGTCGGATTCGAAAATCTAGACTCACAGGAGAACGACCATAAGGTGCCCGAGGCAGCAATAGACCCTTGGAGACAAGTCGGCTGGAGGCCGATGTATTGAATCTCGACGCAATTTGAGTGTTCCATCGGCATTAGGAGGCCCTGAACGTTACAATTAACTATCATTTTTGCGTCGGGTTCGAAAATCTAGACTCACAGGAGAACGACCATAAGGTGCCCGAGGCAGCAATAGACCCTTGGAGACAAGTCGGCTGGAGGCCGATGTATTGAATCTCGACATAATTTGAGTGTTCCATCGGCATTAGGAGGCCCTGAACGTTACAATTAACTATCATTTTTGCGTCGGATTCGATAATCTAAACTCACAGGAGAACGACCATAAGGTGCCCGAGGCAGCAATAGACCCTTGGAGACAAGTCGGCTGGAGGCCGATGTATTGAATCTCGACGCAATTTGAGTGTTCCATCGGCATTAGAAGGCCCTGAACGTTACAATTAACTATCATTTTTGCGTCGGATTCGATAATCTAGACTCACAGGAGAACGACCATAAGGTGCCCGAGGCAGCAATAGACCCTTGGAGACAAGTCGGCTGGAGGACGATGTATTGGATCGCGACGCAATTTGAGTCTTCTATCGTCATTAGGAGGCGCTGAACGTTACAATTCACTATCATTTTTGCGTCGGATTCGAAAATCTAGACTCACAGGAGAAGGATCATATTGTGCCCGAGACAGCAATATCCCCTTGGAGACAAGTCGGCTGGAGGACGATGTATTGAATCTCGACGCAATTTGAGTGTCCCATCGTCATTAGAAGGCCCTGAACGTTACAATTAACTATCATTTTTGCGTCGGATTCGATAATCTAAACTCACAGGAGAACGACCATAAGGTGCCCGAGGCAGCAATAGACCCTTGGAGACAAGTCGGCTGGAGGCCGATGTATTGAATCTCGACGCCATTTGAGTGTTCCATCGGCATTAGGAGGCCCTGAACGTTACAATTAACTATCATTTTAGCGTCGGGTTCGAAAATCTAGACTCACAGGAGAACGACCATAAGGTGAGCGAGGCAGCAATAGACCCTTGGAGACAAGTCGGCTGGAGGACGATGTATTGAATCTCGACGCAATTTGAGAGTTCCATCGTCATTAGGCGGCCCTGAACGTTACAATTAACTATCATTTTTGCGTCGGATTCGAAAATCTAGAATTACAAGAGTACGACCATAAAGTGCCCGAGGCAGCATTAGATCCTTGGAGCCAAGTCGGCTGGAGGCCGATGTATTGAATCTCGACGCAATTTGAGTCTTCTATCGTCATTAGGAGGCGCTGAACGTTACAATTCACTATCATTTTTGCGTCGGATTCGAAAATCTAGACTCACAGGAGAAGGACCATGTGGTGCCCGAGGCACCGATATCCCCTTGGAGACAAGTCGGCTGGAGGCCGATGTATTGAATCTCGACGCAATTTGAGTGTTCCATCGTCATTAGAAGGCCCTGAACGTTACAATTAACTATCATTTTATCGTCGGGTTCGAAAATCTAGACTCACAGGAGAACGACCATAAGGTGCCCGAGGCAGCAATAGACCCTTGGAGACAAGTCGGCTGGAGGACGATGTATTGAATCTCGACGCAATTTGAGAGTTCCATCGTCATTAGGCGGCCCTGAACGTTACAATTAACTATCATTTTTGCGTCGGATTCGAAAATCTAGAATTACAAGAGAACGACCATAAAGTGCCCGAGGCAGCATTAGATCCTTGGAGACAAGTCGGCTGGAGGACGATGTATTGTATCTCGACGCAATTTGAGTGTTCCATCGTCATTACAAGGCCCTGAACGTTACAATTAACTATCATTTTTGCGTCGGATTCGAAAATCTAGACTCACAGGAGAACGACCATAAGGTGCCCGATTCAGCAATAGACCCTTGGAGACAAGTCGGCTGGAGGACGATGTATTGAATCTCGACGCAATTTGAGTGTTCCATCGTCATTACAAGGCCCTGAACGTTACAATTAACTATCATTTTTGCGTCGGATTCGAAAATCTTGACTCATAGGAGAAGGACCATGTGGTGCCCGAGGCAGCGATATCCCCTTGGAGACAAGTAGGCTGGAGGCCGATGTATTGAATCTCGACGCAATTTGAGTGTTCCATCGGCATTAGGAGGCCCTGAACGTTTCAATTAACTATCATTTTTGCGTCGGATTCGATAATCTAAACTCACAGGAGCACGACCATAAGGTGCCCGAGGCAGCAATAGACCCTTGGAGACAAGTCGGCTGGAGGCCGATGTATTGAATCTCGACGCAATTTGAGTGTTCCATCGTCATTAGGCGGCCTTGAACGTTACAATTAACTATCATTTTTGCGTCGGATTCGATAATCTAGACTCACAGGAGAACGACCATAAGGTGCCCGAGGCAGCAATAGACCCTTGGAGACAAGTCGGCTGGAGGCCGATGTATTGAATCTCGACATAATTTGAGTGTTCCATCGGCATTAGGAGGCCCTGAACGTTACAATTAACTATCATTTTTGCGTCGGGTTCGAAAATCTAGACTGACAGGACAACGACCATAAGGTGCCCGAGGCAGCAATAGACCCTTGGAGACAAGTCGGCTGGAGGCCGATGTATTGAATCTCGACGCAATTTGAGTGTTCCATCGTCATTAGGCGGCCCTGAACGTTACAATTAACTATCATTTTTGCGTCGGATTCGATAATCTAGACTCACAGGAGAACGACCATAAGGTGCCCGAGGCAGCAATAGACCCATGGAGACAAGTCGGCTGGAGGACAATGTATTGGATCGCGACGCAATTTGAGTCTTCTATCGTCATTAGGAGGCCCTGAACGTTACAATTAACTATCATTTTTGCGTCGGATTCGAAAATCTAGACTCACAGGAGAACGACCATAAGGTGCCCGAGGCAGCAATAGACCCCTGGAGACAAGTCGGCTGGAGGCCGATGTATTGAATCTCGACGCAATTTGAGTGTTCCATCGGCATTAGGAGGCCCTGAACGTTACAATTAACTATCATTTTTGCGTCGGGTTCGAAAATCTAGACTCACAGGAGAACGACCATAAAGTGCCCGAGGCAGCAATAGACGCTTGGAGACAAGTCGGCTGGAGGCCGATGTATTGAATCTCGACATAATTTGAGTGTTCCATCGGCATTAGGAGGCCCTGAACGTTACAATTAACTATCATTTTTGCGTCGGATTCGATAATCTAAACTCACAGGAGAACGACCAAAAGGTGCCCGAGGCAGCAATAGACCCTTGGAGACAAGTCGGCTGGAGGCCGATGTATTGAATCTCGACGCAATTTGAGTGTTCCATCGGCATTAGAAGGCCCTGAACGTTACAATTAACTATCATTTTTGCGTCGGATTCGATAATCTAGACTCACAGGAGAACGACCATAAGGTGCCCGAGGCAGCAATAGACCCTTGGAGACAAGTCGGCTGGAGGACGATGTATTGGATCGCGACGCAATTTGAGTCTTCTATCGTCATTAGGAGGCGCTGAACGTTACAATTCACTATCATTTTTGCGTCGGATTCGAAAATCTAGACTCACAGGAGAAGGATCATATTGTGCCCGAGACAGCAATATCCCCTTGGAGACAAGTCGGCTGGAGGACGATGTATTGAATCTCGACGCAATTTGAGTGTCCCATCGTCATTAGAAGGCCCTGAACGTTACAATTAACTATCATTTTTGCGTCGGATTCGATAATCTAAACTCACAGGAGAACGACCATAAGGTGCCCGAGGCAGCAATAGACCCTTGGAGACAAGTCGGCTGGAGGCCGATGTATTGAATCTCGACGCAATTTGAGTGTTCCATCGGCATTAGGAGGCCCTGAACGTTACAATTAACTATCATTTTAGCGTCGGGTTCGAAAATCTAGACTCACAGGAGAACGACCATAAGGTGAGCGAGGCAGCAATAGACCCTTGGAGACAAGTCGGCTGGAGGACGATGTATTGAATCTCGACGCAATTTGAGAGTTCCATCGTCATTAGGCGGCCCTGAACGTTACAATTAACTATCATTTTTGCGTCGGATTCGAAAATCTAGAATTACAAGAGAACGACCATAAAGTGCCCGAGGCAGCATTAGATCCTTGGAGACAAGTCGGCTGGAGGACGATGTATTGTATCTCGACGCAATTTGAGTGTTCCATCGTCATTACAAGGCCCTGAACGTTACAATTAATCATCATTTTTGAGTCGGATTCGAAAATCTAGACTCATAGGAGAAGGACCATGTGGTGCCCGAGGCAGCGATATCCCCTTGGAGACAAGTAGGCTGGAGGCCGATGTATTGAATCTCGACGCAATTTGAGTGTTCCATCGTCATTAGAAGGCCCTGAACGTTACAATTAACTATCATTTTTGCGTCGGATTCGAAAATCTAGACTCACAGGACAACGACCATAAGGTGCCCGAGGCAGCAATTGACCCTTGGAGACAAGTCGGCTGGAGGCCGATGTATTGAATCTCGACGCAATTTGAGTGTTCCATCGGCATTAGGAGGCCCTGAACGTTATAATTAACTATCATTTTTGCGTCGGATTCGATAATCTAAACTCACAGGAGAACGACCATAAGGTGCCCGAGGCAGCAATAGACCCTTGGAGACAAGTCGGCTGGAGGCCGATGTATTGAATCTCGACGCAATTTGAGTCTTCTATCGTCATTACAAGGCCCTGAACGTTACAATTAACTATCATTTTTGCGTCGGATTCGAAAATCTAGACACACAGGAGAACGACCATAAGGTGCCCGAGGCAGCAATAGACCCTTGGAGACAAGTCGGCTGGAGGCCGATGTATTGAATCTCGACGCAATTTGAGTGTTCCATCGGCATTAGGTGGCCCTGAACGTTACAATTAACTATCATTTTTGCGTCGGATTCGATAATCTAAACTCACAGGAGAACGACCATAAGGTGCCCGAGGCAGCAATAGACCCTTGGAGACAAGTCGGCTGGAGGCCGATGTATTGAATCTCGACGCAATTTGAGTGTTCCATCGGCATTAGAAGGCCCTGAACGTTACAATTAACTATCATTTTTGCGTCGGATTCGATAATCTAGACTCACAGGAGAACGACCATAAGGTGCCCGAGGCAGCAATAGACCCTTGGAGACAAGTCGGCTGGAGGACGATGTATTGGATCGCGACGCAATTTGAGTCTTCTATCGTCATTAGGAGGCGCTGAACGTTACAATTCACTATCATTTTTGCGTCGGATTCGAAAATCTGGACTCACAGGAGAAGGATCATATTGTGCGAGAGACAGCAATATCCCCTTGGAGACAAGTCGGCTGGAGGACGATGTATTGAATCTCGACGCAATTTGTGTGTCCCATTGTCATTAGAAGGCCCTGAACGTTACAATTAACTATCATTTTTGCGTCGGATTCGATAATCTAAACTCACAGGAGAACGACCATAAGGTGCCCGAGGCAGCAATAGACCCTTGGAGACAAGTCGGCTGGAGGACGATGTATTGGATCGCGACGCAATTTGAGTCTTCTATCGTCATTAGGAGGCCCTGAACGTTATAATTAACTATCATTTTTGCGTCGGATTCGATAATCTAAACTCACAGGAGAACGACCATAAGGTGCCCGAGGCAGCAATAGACCCTTGGAGACAAGTCGGCTGGAGGCCGATGTATTGAATCTCGACGCAATTTGAGTCTTCTATCGTCATTGGGAGGCCCTGAACGTTAAAATTAACTATCATTTTTGCGTCGGATTCGAAAATCTAGACTCACAGGAGAACGACCATAAGGTGCCCGAGGCAGCAATAGACCCTTGGAGACAAGTCGGCTGGAGGCCGATGTATTGAATCTCGACGCAATTTGAGTGTTCCATCGGCATTAGGAGGCCCTGAACGTTACAATTAACTATCATTTTTGCGTCGGGTTCGAAAATCTAGACTCACAGGAGAACGACCATAAGGTGCCCGAGGCAGCAATAGACCCTTGGAGACAAGTCCTCTGGAGGACGATGAATTGAATCTCGACGCATTTTGAGAGATCCCTCGTCATTAGGCGGCCCTGAACGTTACAATTAACTATCATTTTTGCGTCGGATTCGAAAATCTAGAATTACAAGAGAACGACCATAAAGTGCCCGAGGCAGCTTTAGATCCTTGGAGACAAGTCGGCTGGAGGACGATGTATTGTATCTCGACGGAATTTGAGTGTTCCATCGTCATTAGAAGGCCCTGAACGTTACAATTAACTATCATTTTTGCGTCGGATTCGAAAATCTAGACTCACAGGAGAACGACCATAAGGTGCCCGAGGCAGCAATAGACCCTTGGAGACAAGTCGGCTGGAGGACGAAGTATTGAATCTCGACGCAATTTGAGTGTTCCATCGTCATTACAAGGCCCTGAACGTTACAATTAACTATCATTTTTGCGTCGGATTCGAAAATCTAGACTCACAGGAGAAGGACCATGTGGTGCCCGAGGCAGCGATATCCCCTTGGAGACAAGTAGGCTGGAGGCCGATGTATTGAATCTCGACGCAATTTGAGTGTTCCATCGTCATTAGGAGGCCCTGAACGTTACAATTAACTATCATTTTTGCGTCGGGTTCGAAAATCTAGACTCACAGGAGAACGACCATAAGGTGCCCGAGGCAGCAATAGACCCTTGGAGACAAGTCGGCTGGAGGACGATGTATTGAATCTCGACGCAATTTGAGTGTTCCATCGTCATTAGAAGGCCCTGAACGTTACAATTAACTATCATTTTTGCGTCGGATTCGAAAATCTAGACTCACAGGACAACGACCATAAGGTGCCCGAGGCAGCAATAGACCCTTGGAGACAAGTCGGCTGGAGGCCGATGTATTGAATCTCGACGCAATTTGAGTGTTCCATCGTCATTACAAGGCCCTGAACGTTACAATTAACTATCATTTTTGCGTCGGATTCGAAAATCTAGACTCACAGGAGAACGACCATAAGGTGCCCGAGGCAGCAATAGACCCTTGGAGACAAGTCGGCTTGAGGACGATGTATTGGATCGCGACGCAATTTGAGTCTTCTATCGTCATTAGGTGGCGCTGAACGTTACAATTCACTATCATTTTTGCGTCGGATTCGAAAATCTATACTCACAGGAGAAGGACCATGTGGTGCCCGAGGCAGCGATATCCCCTTGGAGACAAGTAGGCTGGAGGCCGATGTATTGAATCTCGACGCAATTTGAGTGTTCCATCGTCATTAGAAGGCCCTGAATGTTACAATTAACTATCATTTTTGCGTCGGATTCGAAAATCTAGACTCACAGGACAACGACCATAAGGTGCCCGAGGCAGCTATAGACCCTTGGAGACAAGTCGGCTGGAGGCCGATGTATTGAATCTCGACCCAATTTGAGTGTTCCATCGGCATTAGGAGGCCCTGAACGTTATAATTAACGATCATTTTTGCGTCGGATTCGATAATCTAAACTCACAGGAGAACGACCATAAGGTGCCCGAGGCAGCAATAGACCCTTGGAGACAAGTCGGCTGGAGGCCGATGTATTGAATCTCGACGCAATTTGAGTGTTCCATCGTCATTACAAGGCCCTGAACGTTACAATTAACTATCATTTTTGCGTCGGATTCGAAAATCTAGACTCACAGGAGAACGACCATAAGGTGCCCGAGGCAGCAATAGACCCTTTGAGACAAGTCGGCTGGAGGCCGATGTATTGAATCTCGACGCAATTTGAGTGTTCCATCGTCATTAGGAGGCCCTGAACGTTACAATTAACTATCATTTTTGCGTCGGGTTCGAAAATCTAGACTCACAGGAGAACGACCATAAGGTGCACGAGGCAGCAATAGACCCTTGGAGACAAGTCGGCTGGAGGCCGATGTATTGAATCTCGACGCAATTTGAGTGTTCCATCGGCATTAGGAGGCCCTGAACGTTACAATTAACTATCATTTTTGCGTCGGGTTCGAAAATCTAGACTCACAGGACAACGACCATGAGGTGCCCGAGGCAGCAATAGACCCTTGGAGACAAGTCGGCTGGAGGCCGATGTATTGAATCTCGACGCAATTTGAGTGTTCCATCGTCATTAGGCGGCCCTGAACGTTACAATTAACTATCATTTTTGCGTCGGATTCGATAATCTAGACTCACAGGAGAACGACCATAAGGTGCCCGAGGCAGCAATAGACCCTTGGAGACAAGTCGGCTGGAGGACGATGTATTGAATCTCGACGCAATTTGAGTGTTCCATCGTCATTAGAAGGCCCTGAACGTTACAATTAACTATCATTTTTGCGTCGGATTCGAAAATCTAGACTCACAGGACAACGACCATAAGGTGCCCGAGGCAGCAATAGACCCTTGGAGACAAGTCTGCTGGAGGCCGATGTATTGAATCTCGACGCAATTTGAGTGTTCCATCGTCATTACAAGGCCCTGAACGTTACAATTAACTATCATTTTTGCGTCGGATCCGAAAATCTAGACTCACAGGAGAACGACCATAAGGTGCCCGAGGCAGCAATAGACCCTTGGAGACAAGTCGGCTGGAGGCCGATGTATTGAATCTCGACGCAATTTGAGTGTTCCATCGGCATTAGGAGGCCCTGAACGTTATAATTAACGATCATTTTTGCGTCGGATTCGATAATCTAAACTCACAGGAGAACGACCATAAGGTGCCCGACGCAGCAATAGACCCTTGGAGACAAGTCGGATGGAGGCCGATGTATTGAATCTCGACGCAATTTGAGTGTTCCATCGTCATTACAAGGCCCTGAACGTTACAATTAACTATCATTTTTGCGTCGGATTCGAAAATCTAGACTCACAGGAGAACGACCATAAGGTGCCCGAGGCAGCAATAGACCCTTGGAGACAAGTCGGCTGGAGGCCGATGTATTGAATCTCGACGCAATTTGAGTGTTCCATCGGCATTAGGAGGCGCTGAACGTTACAATTCACTATCATTTTTGCGTCGGGTTCAAAAATCTAGACTGACAGGACAACGACCATAAGGTGCCCGAGGCAGCAATAGACCCTTGGAGACAAGTCGGCTGGAGGCCGATGTATTGAATCTCGACGCAATTTGAGTGTTCCATCGTCATTAGGCGGCCCTGAACGTTACAATTAACTATCATTTTTGCGTCGGATTCGATAATCTAGACTCACAGGAGAACGACCATAAGGTGCCCGAGGCAGCAATAGACCCTTGGAGACAAGTCGCCTGGAGGACGATGTACTGGATCGCGACGCAATTTGAGTCTTCTATCGTCATTAGGAGGCCCTGAACGTTACAATTAACTATCATTTTTGCGTCGGATTCGAAAATCTAGACTCACAGGAGAACGACCATAAGGTGCCCGAGGCAGCAATAGACCCTTGGAGACAAGTCGGCTGGAGGCCGATGTATTGAATCTCGACGCAATTTGAGTGTTCCATCGGCATTAGGAGGCCCTGAACGTTACAATTAACTATCATTTTTGCGTCGGGTTCGAAAATCTAGACTCACAGGAGAACGACCATAAGGTGCCCGAGGCAGCAATAGACCCTTGGAGACAAGTCGGCTGGAGGCCGATGTATTGAATCTCGACATAATTTGAGTGTTCCATCGGCATTAGGAGGCCCTGAACGTTACAATTAACTATCATTTTTGCGTCGGATTCGATAATCTAAACTCACAGGAGAACGACCATAAGGTGCCCGAGGCAGCAATAGACCCTTGGAGACAAGTCGGATGGAGGCCGATGTATTGAATCTCGACGAAATTTGAGTGTTCCATCTTCATTACAAGGCCCTGAACGTTACAATTAACTATCATTTTTGCGTCGGATTCGAAAATCTAGACTGACAGGACAACGACCATAAGGTGCCCGAGGCAGCAATAGACCCTTGGAGACAAGTCGGCTGGAGGCCGATGTATTGAATCTCGACGCAATTTGAGTGTTCCATCGTCATTAGGCGGCCCTGAACGTTACAATTAACTATCATTTTTGCGTCGGATTCGATAATCTAGACTCACAGGAGAACGACCATAAGGTGCCCGAGGCAGCAATAGACCCATGGAGACAAGTCGGCTGGAGGACGATGTATTGGATCGCGACGCAATTTGAGTCTTCTATCGTCATTAGGAGGCCCTGAACGTTACAATTAACTATCATTTTTGCGTCGGATTCGAAAATCTAGACTCACAGGAGAACGACCATAAGGTGCCCGAGGCAGCAATAGACCCTTGGAGACAAGTCGGCTGGAGGCCGATGTATTGAATCTCGACGCAATTTGTGTGTTCCATCGGCATTAGGAGGCCCTGAACGTTACAATTAACTATCATTTTTGCGTCGGGTTCGAAAATCTAGACTCACAGGAGAACGACCATAAGGTGCCCGAGGCAGCAATAGACCCTTGGAGACAAGTCGGCTGGAGGCCCGATGTATTGAATCTCGACATAATTTGAGTGTTCCATCGGCATTAGGAGGCCATGAACGTTACAATTAACTATCATTTTTGCGTCGGATTCGATAATCTAAACTCACAGGAGAACGACCATAAGGTGCCCGAGGCAGCAATAGACCCTTGGAGACAAGTCGGCTGGAGGCCGATGTATTGAATCTCGACGCAATTTGAGTGTTCCGTCGGCATTAGAAGGCCCTGAACGTTACAATTAACTATCATTTTTGCGTCGGATTCGATAATCTAGACTCACAGGACAACGACCATAAGGTGCCCGAGGCAGCAATAGACCCTTGGAGACAAGTCGGCTGGAGGACGATGTATTGGATCGCGACGCAATTTGAGTCTTCTATCGTCATTAGGAGGCCCTGAACGTTACAATTCACTATCATTTTTGCGTCGGATTCGAAAATCTAGACTCACAGGAGAAGGATCATATTGTGCCCGAGACAGCAATATCCCCTTGGAGACAAGTCGGCTGGAGGACGATGTATTGAATCTCGACGCAATTTGAGTGTTCCATCGTCATTAGAAGGCCCTGAACGTTACAATTAACTATCATTTTTGCGTCGGATTCGATAATCTAAACTCACAGGAGAACGACCATAAGGTGCCCGAGGCAGTAATAGACCCTTGGAGACAAGTCGGCTGGAGGCCGATGTATTGAATCTCGACGCAATTTGAGTGTTCCGTCGGCATTAGAAGGCCCTGAACGTTACAATTAACTATCATTTTTGCGTCGGATTCGATAATCTAGACTCACAGGACAACGACCATAAGGTGCCCGAGGCAGCAATAGACCCTTGGAGACAAGTCGGCTGGAGGCCGATGTATTGAATCTCGACGCAATTTGAGTGATCCATCGGCATTAGGAGGCCCTGAACGTTACAATTAACTATCATTTTAGCGTCGGGTTCGAAAATCTAGACTCACAGGAGAACGACCATAAGGTGAGCGAGGCAGCAATAGACCCTTGGAGACAAGTCGGCTGGAGGACGATGTATTGAATCTCGACGCAATTTGAGAGTTCCATCGTCATTAGGCGGCCCTGAACGTTACAATTAACTATCATTTTTGCGTCGGATTCGAAAATCTAGAATTACAAGAGAACGACCATAAAGTGCCCGAGGCAGCATTAGATCCTTGGAGACAAGTCGGCTGGAGGCCGATGTATTGAATCTCGACGCAATTTGAGTCTTCTATCGTCATTAGGAGGCGCTGAACGTTACAATTCACTATCATTTTTGCGTCGGATTCGAAAATCTAGACTCACAGGAGAAGGACCATGTGGTGCCCGAGGCAGCGATATCCCCTTGGAGACAAGTCGGCTGGAGGCCGATGTATTGAATCTCGACGCAATTTGAGTGTTCCATCGTCATTAGAAGGCCCTGAACGTTACAATTAACTATCATTTTTGCGTCGGATACGAAAATCTAGACTCACAGGAGAGCGACCATAAGGTGCCCGAGGCAGCAATAGACCCTTGGAGACAAGTCGGCTGGAGGACGATGTATTGAATCTCGACGCAATTTGAGTGTTCCATCGGCATTAGGAGGCCCTGAACGTTACAATTAACTATCATTTTTGCGTCGGGTTCGAAAATCTAGACTCACAGGAGAACGACCATAAGGTGCCCGAGGCAGCAATAGACCCTTGGAGACAAGTCGGCTGGAGGCCGATGTATTGAATCTCGACATAATTTGAGTGTTCCATCGGCATTAGGAGGCCCTGAACGTTACAATTAACTATCATTTTTGCGTCGGATTCGATAATCTAAACTCACAGGAGAACGACCATAAGGTGCCCGAGGCAGCAACAGACCCTTGGAGACAAGTCTGCTGGAGGACGATGTATAGGATCGCGACGCAATTTGAGTCTTCTATCGTCATTAGGAGGCCCTGAACGTTACAATTAACTATCATTTTATCGTCGGGTTCGAAAATCTAGACTCACAGGAGAACGACCATAAGGTGCCCGAGGCAGCAATAGACCCTTGGAGACAAGTCGGCTGGAGGACGATGTATTGAATCTCGACGCAATTTGAGAGTTCCATCGTCATTAGGCGGCCCTGAACGTTACAATTAACTATCATTTTTGCGTCGGATTCGAAAATCTAGAATTACAAGAGAACGACCATAAAGTGTACGAGGCAGCATTAGATCCTTGGAGACAATTCGGCTGGAGGACGATGTATTGTATCTCGACGCAATTTGAGTGTTCCATCGTCATTACAAGGCCCTGAACGTTACAATTAACTATCATTTTTGCGTCGGATTCGAAAATCTAGACTCACAGGAGAACGACCATAAGGTGCCCGAGGCAGCAATAGACCCTTGGAGACAAGTCTGCTGGAGGACGATGTATAGGATCGCGACGCAATTTGAGTCTTCTATCGTCATTAGGAGGCGCTGCACGTTACAATTCACTATCATTTTTGCGTCGGATTCGAAAATCTAGACTCACAGGAGAAGGATCATATTGTGCCCGAGACAGCTATATCCCCTTGGAGACAAGTCGGCTGGAGGACGATGTATTAAATCTCGACGCAATTTGAGTGTCCCATCGTCATTAGAAGGCCCTGAACGTTACAATTAACTATCATTTTTGCGTCGGATTCGAAAATCTAGACTCACAGGACAACGACCATAAGGTGCCCGAGGCAGCAATAGACCCTTGGAGACAAGTCGGCTGGAGGCCGATGTATTGAATCTCGACGCAATTTGAGTGTTCCATCGGCATTAGGAGGCCCTGAACGTTATAATTAACTATCATTTTTGCGTCGGATTCGATAATCTAAACTCACAGGAGAACGACCATAAGGTGCCCGAGGCAGCAATAGACCCTTGGAGACAAGTCGGCTGGAGGCCGATGTATTGAATCTCGACGCAATTTGAGTGTTCCATCGGCATTAGGAGGCGCTGAACGTTACAATTCACTATCATTTTTGCGTCGGGTTCGAAAATCTAGACTGACAGGACAACGACCATAAGGTGCCCGAGGCAGCAATAGACCCTTGGAGACAAGTCGGCTGGAGGCCGATGTATTGAATCTCGACGCAATTTGAGTGTTCCATCGTCATTAGGCGGCCCTGAACGTTACAATTAACTATCATTTTTGCGTCGGATTCGATAATCTATACTCACAGGAGAACGACCATAAGGTGCCCGAGGCAGCAATAGACCCTTGGAGACAAGTCGGCTGGAGGACGATGTATTGGATCGCGACGCAATTTGAGTCTTCTATCGTCATTAGGAGGCCCTGAACGTTACAATTAACTATCATTTTTGCGTCGGATTCGAAAATCTAGACTCACAGGAGAACGACCATAAGGTGCCCGAGGCAGCAATAGACCCTTGGAGACAAGTCGGCTGGAGGCCGATGTATTGAATCTCGACGCAATTTGAGTGTTCCATCGGCATTAGGAGGCCCTGAACGTTACAATTAACTATCATTTTTGCGTCGGGTTCGAAAATCTAGACTCACAGGAGAACGACCATAAGGTGCCCGAGGCAGCAATAGACCCTTGGAGACAAGTCGGCTGGAGGCCGATGTATTGAATCTCGACATAATTTGAGTGTTCCATCGGCATTAGGAGGCCCTGAACGTTACAATTAACTATCATTTTTGCGTCGGATTCGATAATCTAAACTCACAGGAGAACGACCATAAGGTGCCCGAGGCAGCAATAGACCCTTGGAGACAAGTCGGATGGAGGCCGATGTATTGAATCTCGACGAAATTTGAGTGTTCCATCGTCATTACAAGGCCCTGAACGTTACAATTAACTATCATTTTTGCGTCGGATTCGAAAATCTAGACTGACAGGACAACGACCATAAGGTGCCCGAGGCAGCAATAGACCCTTGGAGACAAGTCGGCTGGAGGCCGATGTATTGAATCTCGACGCAATTTGAGTGTTCCATCGTCATTAGGCGGCCCTGAACGTTACAATTAACTATCATTTTTGCGTCGGATTCGATAATCTAGACTCACAGGAGAACGACCATAAGGTGCCCGAGGCAGCAATAGACCCATGGAGACAAGTCGGCTGGAGGACGATGTATTGGATCGCGACGCAATTTGAGTCTTCTATCGTCATTAGGAGGCCCTGAACGTTACAATTAACTATCATTTTTGCGTCGGATTCGAAAATCTAGACTCACAGGAGAACGACCATAAGGTGCCCGAGGCAGCAATAGACCCTTGGAGACAAGTCGGCTGGAGGCCGATGTATTGAATCTCGACGCAATTTGAGTGTTCCATCGGCATTAGGAGGCCCTGAACGTTACAATTAACTATCATTTTTGCGTCGGGTTCGAAAATCTAGACTCACAGGAGAACGACCATAAGGTGCCCGAGGCAGCAATAGACCCTTGGAGACAAGTCGGCTGGAGGCCGATGTATTGAATCTCGACATAATTTGAGTGTTCCATCGGCATTAGGAGGCCCTGAACGTTACAATTAACTATCATTTTTGCGTCGGATTCGATAATCTAAACTCACAGGAGAACGACCATAAGGTGCCCGAGGCAGCAATAGACCCTTGGAGACAAGTCGGATGGAGGCCGATGTATTGAATCTCGACGAAATTTGAGTGTTCCATCGTCATTACAAGGCCCTGAACGTTACAATTAACTATCATTTTTGCGTCGGATTCGAAAATCTAGACTGACAGGACAACGACCATAAGGTGCCCGAGGCAGCAATAGACCCTTGGAGACAAGTCGGCTGGAGGCCGATGTATTGAATCTCGACGCAATTTGAGTGTTCCATCGTCATTAGGCGGCCCTGAACGTTACAATTAACTATCATTTTTGCGTCGGATTCGATAATCTAGACTCACAGGAGAACGACCATAAGGTGCCCGAGGCAGCAATAGACCCATGGAGACAAGTCGGCTGGAGGACGATGTATTGGATCGCGACGCAATTTGAGTCTTCTATCGTCATTAGGAGGCCCTGAACGTTACAATTAACTATCATTCGAAAATCTAGACTCACAGGAGAACGACCATAAGGTGCCCGAGGCAGCAATAGACCCTTGGAGACAAGTCGGCTGGAGGCCGATGTATTGAATCTCGACGCAATTTGAGTGTTCCATCGGCATTAGGAGGCCCTGAATGTTACAATTAACTATCATTTTTGCGTCGGGTTCGAAAATCTAGACTCACAGGAGAACGACCATAAGGTGCCCGAGGCAGCAATAGACCCTTGGAGACAAGTCGGCTGGAGGCCGATGTATTGAATCTCGACATAATTTGAGTGTTCCATCGGCATTAGGAGGCCCTGAACGTTACAATTAACTATCATTTTTGCGTCGGATTCGATAATCTAAACTCACAGGAGAACGACCATAAGGTGCCCGAGGCGGCAATAGACCCTTGGAGACAAGTCGGCTGGAGGCCGATGTATTGAATCTCGACGCAATTTGAGTCTTCTATCGTCATTAGGAGGCGCTGAACGTTACAATTCACTATCATTTTTGCGTCGGATTCGAAAATCTAGACTCACAGGAGAAGGACCATGTGGTGCCCGAGGCAGCGATATCCCCTTGGAGACAAGTCGGCTGGAGGCCGATGTATTGAATCTCGACGCAATTTGAGTGTTCCATCGTCATTAGAAGGCCCTGAACGTTACAATTAACTATCATTTTTGCGTCGGATACGAAAATCTAGACTCACAGGAGAGCGACCATAAGGTGCCCGAGGCAGCAATAGACCCTTGGAGACAAGTCGGCTGGAGGACGATGTATTGAATCTCGACGCAATTTGAGTGTTCCATCGGCATTAGGAGGCCCTGAACGTTACAATTAACTATCATTTTTGCGTCGGGTTCGAAAATCTAGACTCACAGGAGAACGACCATAAGGTGCCCGAGGCAGCAATAGACCGTTGGAGACAAGTCGGCTGGAGGCCGATGTATTGAATCTCGACATAATTTGAGTGTTCCATCGGCATTAGGCGGCCCTGAACGTTACAATTAACTATCATTTTTGCTTCGGATTCGATAATCTAAACTCACAGGAGAACGACAATAAGGTGCCCGAGGCAGCAACAGACCCTTGGAGACAAGTCGGCTGGAGGACGATGTATAGGATCGCGACGCAATTTGAGTCTTCTATCGTCATTAGGAGGCCCTGAACGTTACAATTAACTATCATTTTATCGTCGGGTTCGAAAATCTAGACTCACAGGAGAACGACCATAAGGTGCCCGAGGCAGCAATAGACCCTTGGAGACAAGTCGGCTGGAGGACGATGTATTGAATCTCGACGCAATTTGAGAGTTCCATCGTCATTAGGCGGCCCTGAACGTTACAATTAACTATCATTTTTGCGTCGGATTCGAAAATCTAGAATTACAAGAGAACGACCATAAAGTGCCCGAGGCAGCATTAGATCCTTGGAGACAATTCGGCTGGAGGACGATGTATTGTATCTCGACGCAATTTGAGTGTTCCATCGTCATTACAAGGCCCTGAACGTTACAATTAACTATCATTTTTGCGTCGGATTCGAAAATCTAGACTCACAGGAGAAGGACCATGTGGTGCCCGAGGCAGCGATATCCCCTTGGAGACAAGTAGGCTGGAGGCCGATGTATTGAATCTCGACGCAATTTGAGTGTTCCATCGTCATTAGAAGGCCCTGAACGTTACAATTAACTATCATTTTTGCGTCGGATTCGAAAATCTAGACTCACAGGACAACGACCATAAGTTGCCCGAGGCAGCAATAGACCCTTGGAGACAAGTCGGCTGGAGGCCGATGTATTGAATCTCGACGCAATTTGAGTGTTCCATCGGCATTAGGAGGCCCTGAACGTTATAATTAACTATCATTTTTGCGTCGGATTCGATAATCTAAACTCACAGGAGAACGACCATAAGGTGCCCGAGGCAGCAATAGACCCTTGGAGACAGGTCGGCTGGAGGCCGATGTATTGAATCTCGAATCAATTTGAGTCTTCTATCGTCATTAGAAGGCCCTGAACGTTACAATTAACTATCATTTTTGCGTCGGATTCGAAAATCTAGACTCACAGGAGAACGACCATAAGGTGCCCGAGGCAGCAATAGACCCTTGGAGACAAGTCGGCTGGAGGCCGATGTATTGAATCTCGACGCAATTTGAGTGTTCCATCGGCATTAGGAGGCCCTGAACGTTACAATTAACTATCATTTTTGCGTCGGATTCGATAATCTAAACTCACAGGAGAACGACCATAAGGTGCCCGAGGCAGCAATAGACCCTTGGAGACAAGTCGGCTGGAGGCCGATGTATTGAATCTCGACGCAATTTGAGTGTTCCATCGGCATTAGAAGGCCCTGAACGTTACAATTAACTATCATTTTTGCGTCGGATTCGATAATCTAGACTCACAGGAGAACGACCATAAGGTGCCCGAGGCAGCAATAGACCCTTGGAGACAAGTCGGCTGGAGGACGATGTGTTGGATCGCGACGCAATTTGAGTCTTCTATCGTCATTAGGAGGCGCTGCACGTTACAATTCACTATCATTTTTGCGTCGGATTCGAAAATCTAGACTCACAGGAGAAGGATCATATTGTGCCCGAGACAGCTATATCCCCTTGGAGACAAGTCGGCTGGAGGACGATGTATTAAATCTCGACGCAATTTGAGTGTCCCATCGTCATTAGAAGGCCCTGAACGTTACAATTAACTATCATTTTTGCGTCGGATTCGAAAATCTAGACTCACAGGACAACGACCATAAGGTGCCCGAGGCAGCAATAGACCCTTGGAGACAAGTCGGCTGGAGGCCGATGTATTGAATCTCGACGCAATTTGAGTGTTCCATCGGCATTAGGAGGCCCTGAACGTTATAATTAACTATCATTTTTGCGTCGGATTCGATAATCTAAACTCACAGGAGAACGACCATAAGGTGCCCGAGGCAGCAATAGACCCTTGGAGACAAGTCGGCTGGAGGCCGATGTATTGAATCTCGACGCAATTTGAGTCTTCTATCGTCATTAGAAGGCCCTGAACGTTACAATTAACTATCATTTTTGCGTCGGATTCGAAAATCTAGACTCACAGGAGAACGACCATAAGGTGCCCGAGGCAGCAATAGACCCTTGGAGACAAGTCGGCTGGAGGCCGATGTATTGAATCTCGACGCAATTTGAGTGTTCCATCGGCATTAGGAGGCCCTGAACGTTACAATTAACTATCATTTTTGCGTCGGATTCGATAATCTAAACTCACAGGAGAACGACCATAAGGTGCCCGAGGCAGCAATAGACCCTTGGAGACAAGTCGGCTGGAGGCCGATGTATTGAATCTCGACGCAATTTGAGTGTTCCATCGGCATTAGAAGGCCCTGAACGTTACAATTAACTATCATTTTTGCGTCGGATTCGATAATCTAGACTCACAGGAGAACGACCATAAGGTGCCCGAGGCAGCAATAGACCCTTGGAGACAAGTCGGCTGGAGGACGATGTGTTGGATCGCGACGCAATTTGAGTCTTCTATCGTCATTAGGAGGCGCTGCACGTTACAATTCACTATCATTTTTGCGTCGGATTCGAAAATCTAGACTCACAGGAGAAGGATCATATTGTGCCCGAGACAGCTATATCCCCTTGGAGACAAGTCGGCTGGAGGACGATGTATTGGATCGCGACGCAATTTGAGTGTCCCATCGTCATTAGAAGGCCCTGAACGTTACAATTAACTATCATTTTTGCGTCGGATTCGAAAATCTAGACTCACAGGACAACGACCATAAGGTGCCCGAGGCAGCAATAGACCCTTGGAGACAAGTCGGCTGGAGGCCGATGTATTGAATCTCGACGCAATTTGAGTGTTCCATCGGCATTAGGAGGCCCTGAACGTTATAATTAACTATCATTTCTGCGTCGGATTCGATAATCTAAACTCACAGGAGAACGACCATAAGGTGCCCGAGGCAGCAATAGACCCTTGGAGACAAGTCGGCTGGAGGCCGATGTATTGAATCTCGACGCAATTTGAGTCTTCTATCGTCATTAGAAGGCCCTGAACGTTACAATTAACTATCATTTTTGCGTCGGATTCGAAAATCTAGACTCACAGGAGAACGACCATAAGGTGCCCGAGGCAGCAATAGACCCTTGGAGACAAGTCGGCTGGAGGCCGATGTATTGAATCTCGACGCAATTTGAGTGTTCCATCGGCATTAGGAGGCCCTGAACGTTACAATTAACTATCATTTTTGCGTCGGATTCGATAATCTAAACTCACAGGAGAACGACCATAAGGTGCCCGAGGCAGCAATAGACCCTTGGAGACAAGTCGGCTGGAGGCCGATGTATTGAATCTCGACGCAATTTGAGTGTTCCATCGGCATTAGAAGGCCCTGAACGTTACAATTAACTATCATTTTTGCGTCGGATTCGATAATCTAGACTCACAGGAGAACGACCATAAGGTGCCCGAGGCAGCAATAGACCCTTGGAGACAAGTCGGCTGGAGGACGATGTATTGGATCGCGACGCAATTTGAGTCTTCTATCGTCATTAGGAGGCGCTGAACGTTACAATTCACTATCATTTTTGCGTCGGATTCGAAAATCTGGACTCACAGGAGAAGGATCATATTGTGCCCGAGACAGCAATATCCCCTTGGAGACATGTCGGCTGGAGGACGATGTATTGAATCTCGACGCAATTTGAGTGTCCCATCGTCATTAGAAGGCCCTGAACGTTACAATTAACTATCATTTTTGCGTCGGATTCGAAAATCTAGACTCACAGGAGAACGACCATAAGGTGCCCGAGGCAGCAATAGACCCTTGGAGACAAGTCGGCTGGAGGACGATGTATTGGATCGCGACGCAATTTGAGTCTTCTATCGTCATTAGGAGGCCCTGAACGTTACAATTAACTATCATTTTAGCGTCGGGTTCGAAAATCTAGACTCACAGGAGAACGACCATAAGGTGCCCGAGGCAGCAATAGACCCTTGGAGACAAGTCGGCTGGAGGACGATGTATTGAATCTCGACGCAATTTGAGAGTTCCATCGTCATTAGGCGTCCCTGAACGTTACAATTAACTATCATTTTTTCGTCGGATTCGAAAATCTAGAATTACAAGAGAACGACCATAAAGTGCCCGAGGCAGCATTAGATCCATGGAGACAAGTCGGCTGGAGGACGATGTATTGTATCTCGACGCAATTTGAGTGTTCCATCGTCATTACAAGGCCCTGAACGTTACAATTAACTATCATTTTTGCGTCGGATTCGAAAATCTAGACTCACAGGAGAACGACCATAAGGTGCCCGAGGCAGCAATAGACCCTTGGAGACAAGTCGGCTGGAGGACGATGTATTGGATCGCGACGCAATTTGAGTCTTCTATCGTCATTAGGAGGCGCTGAACGTTACAATTCACTATCATTTTTGCGTCGGATTCGAAAATCTATACTCACAGGAGAAGGACCATGTGGTGCCCGAGGCAGCGATATCCCCTTGGAGACAAGTAGGCTGGAGGCTGATGTATTGAATCTCGACGCAATTTGAGTGTTCCATCGTCATTAGAAGGCCCTGAACGTTACAATTAACTGGAATTTTTGCGTCGGATTCGAAAATCTAGACTCACAGGACAACGACCATAAGGTGCCCGAGGCAGCAATAGACCCTTGGAGACAAGTCGGCTGGAGGCCGATGTATTGAATCTCGACGCAATTTGAGTGTTCCATCGTCATTACAAGGCCCTGAACGTTACAATTAACTATCATTTTTGCGTCGGATTCGAAAATCTAGACTCACAGGAGAACGACCATAAGGTGCCCGAGGCAGCAATAGACCCTTGGAGACAAGTCGGCTGGAGGACGATGTATTGGATCGCGACGCAATTTGAGTCTTCTATCGTCATTAGGAGGCGCTGAACGTTACAATTCACTATCATTTTTGCGTCGGATTCGAAAATCTAAACTCACAGGAGAAGGACCATGTGGTGCCCGAGGCAGCGATATCCCCTTGGAGACAAGTAGGCTGGAGGCCGATGTATTGAATCTCGACGAAATTTGAGTGTTCCATCGTCATTAGGAGGCGCTGAACGTTACAATTCACTATCATTTTTGCGTCGGATTCGAAAATCTAGACTCACAGGACAACGACCATAAGGTGCCCGAGGCAGCAATAGACCCTTGGAGACAAGTCGGCTGGAGGCTGATGTATTGAATCTCGACGCAATTTGAGTGTTCCATCGGCATTAGAAGGCCCTGAACGTTACAATTAACTATCATTTTTGCGTCGGATTCGATAATCTAGACTCACAGGAGAACGACCATAAGGTGCCCGAGGCAGCAATAGACCCTTGGAGACAAGTCGGCTGGAGGACGATGTATTGGATCGCGACGCAATTTGAGTCTTCTATCGTCATTAGGAGGCGCTGAACGTTACAATTCACTATCATTTTTGCGTCGGATTCGAAAATCTAGACTCACAGGAGAACGACCATAAGGTGCCCGAGGCAGCAATAGACCCTTGGAGACAAGTCGGCTGGAGGCCGATGTATTGAATCTCGACGCAATTTGAGTGTTCCATCGGCATTAGGAGGCCCTGAACGTTACAATTAACTATCATTTTTGCGTCGGATTCGATAATCTAAACTCACAGGAGAACGACCATAAGGTGCCCGAGGCAGCAATAGACCCTTGGAGACAAGTCGGCTGGAGGCCGATGTATTGAATCTCGACGCAATTTGAGTGTTCCATCGGCATTAGAAGGCCCTGAACGTTACAATTAACTATCATTTTTGCGTCGGATTCGATAATCTAGACTCACAGGAGAACGACCATAAGGTGCCCGAGGCAGCAATAGACCCTTGGAGACAAGTCGGCTGGAGGACGATGTATTGGATCGCGACGCAATTTGAGTCTTCTATCGTCATTAGGAGGCGCTGAACGTTACAATTCACTATCATTTTTGCGTCGGATTCGAAAATCTGGACTCACAGGAGAAGGATCATATTGTGCCCGAGACAGCAATATCCCCTTGGAGACATGTCGGCTGGAGGACGATGTATTGAATCTCGACGCAATTTGAGTGTCCCATCGTCATTAGAAGGCCCTGAACGTTACAATTAACTATCATTTTTGCGTCGGATTCGAAAATCTAGACTCACAGGAGAACGACCATAAGGTGCCCGAGGTAGCAATAGACCCTTGGAAACAAGTCGGCTGGAGGACGATGTATTGGATCGCGACGCAATTTGAGTCTTCTATCGTCATTAGGAGGCCCTGAACGTTACAATTAACTATCATTTTAGCGTCGGGTTCGAAAATCTAGACTCACAGGAGAACGACCATAAGGTGCCCGAGGCAGCAATAGACCCTTGGAGACAAGTCGGCTGGAGGACGATGTATTGAATCTCGACGCAATTTGAGAGTTCCATCGTCATTAGGCGGCCCTGAACGTTACAATTAACTATCATTTTTGCGTCGGATTCGAAAATCTAGAATTACAAGAGAACGACCATAAAGTGCCCGAGGCAGCATTAGATCCTTGGAGACAAGTCGGCTGGAGGACGATGTATTGTATCTCGACGCAATTTGAGTGTTCCATCGTCATTAGGCGGCCCTGAACGTTACAATTAACTATCATTTTTGCGTCGGATTCGAAAATCTAGAATTACAAGAGAACGACCATAAGGTGCCCGAGGCAGCAATAGACCCTTGGAGACAAGTCGGCTGGAGGACGATGTATTGGATCGCGACGCAATTTGAGTCTTCTATCGTCATTAGGAGGCGCTAAACGTTACAATTCACTATCATTTTTGCGTCGGATTCGAAAATCTATACTCACAGGAGAAGGACCATGTGGTGCCCGAGGCAGCGATATCCCCTTGGAGACAAGTAGGCTGGAGGCCGATGTATTGAATCTCGACGCAATTTGAGTGTTCCATCGTCATTAGAAGGCCCTGAACGTTACAATTAACTAGCATTTTTGCGTCGGATTCGAAAATCTAGACTCACAGGACAACGACCATAAGGTGCCCGAGGCAGCAATAGACCCTTGGAGACAAGTCGGCTGGAGGCCGATGTATTGAATCTCGACGCAATTTGAGTGTTCCATCGTCATTACAAGGCCCTGAACGTTACAATTAACTATCATTTTTGCGTCGGATTCGAAAATCTAGACTCACAGGAGAACGACCATAAGGTGCCCGAGGCAGCAATAGACCCTTGGAGACAAGTCGGCTGGAGGACGATGTATTGGATCGCGACGCAATTTGAGTCTTCTATCGTCATTAGGAGGCGCTGAACGTTACAATTCACTATCATTTTTGCGTCGGATTCGAAAATCTAAACTCACAGGAGAAGGACCATGTGGTGCCCGAGGCAGCGATATCCCCTTGGAGACAAGTAGGCTGGAGGCCGATGTATTTAATCTCGACGCAATTTGAGTGTTCCATCGTCATTAGGAGGCGCTGAACGTTACAATTCACTATCATTTTTGCGTCGGATTCGAAAATCTAGACTCACAGGACAACGACCGTAAGGTGCCCGAGGCAGCAATAGACCCTTGGAGACAAGTCGGCTGGAGGCCGATGTATTGGATCGCGACGCAATTTGAGTCTTCTATCGTCATTAGGAGGTGCTGAACGTTACAATTAACTATCATTTTTGCGTCGGCTTCGATAATCTAAACTCACAGGAGAACGACCATAAGGTGCCCGAGGCAGCAATAGACCCTTGGAGACAAGTCGGCTGGAGGACGATGTATTGAATCGCGACGCAATTTGAGTCTTCTATCGTCATTAGGAGGCCCTGAACGTTACAATTAACTATCATTTTAGCGTCGGGTTCGAAAATCTAGACTCACAGGAGAACGACCATAAGGTGCCCGAGGCAGCAATAGACCCTTGGAGACAAGTCGGCTGGAGGACGATGTATTGAATCTCGACGCAATTTGAGAGTTCCATCGTCATTAGGCGGCCCTGAACGTTACAATTAACTATCATTTTTGCGTCGGATTCGAAAATCTAGAATTACAAGAGAACGACCATAAAGTGCCCGAGGCAGCATTAAATCCTTGGAGACAAGCCTGCTGGAGGACGATGTATTGAATCTCGACGCAATTTGAGAGTTCCATCGTCATTAGGCGGCCCTGAACGTTACAATTAACTATCATTTTTGCGTCGGATTCGAAAATCTAGAATTACAAGAGAACGACCATAAAGTGCCCGAGGCAGCATTAGATCCTTGGAGACAAGTCGGCTAGAGGCCGATGTATTGAATCTCGACGCAATTTGAGTCTTCTATCGTCATTAGGAGGCCCTGAACGTTACAATTCACTATCATTTTTGCGTCTGATTCGAAAATCTAGACTCACAGGAGAAGGACCATGTGGTGCCCGAGGCAGCGATATCCCCTTGGAGACAAGTAGGCTGGAGGCCGATGTATTGAATCTCGACGCAATTTGAGTGTTCCATCGTCATTAGAAGGCCCTGAACGTTACAATTAACTATCATTTTTGCGTCGGATTCGAAAATCTAGACTCACAGGACTACGACCATAAGGTGCCCGAGGCAGCAATAGACCCTTGGAGACAAGTCGGCTGGAGGCCGATGTATTGAATCTCGACGCAATTTGAGTGTTCCATCGGCATTAGGAGGCCCTGAACGTTATAATTAACTATCATTTTTGCGTCGGATTCGAAAATCTAGACTCACAGGACAACGACCATAAGGTGCCCGAGGCAGCAATAGACCCTTGGAGACAAGTCGGCTGGAGGCCGATGTATTGGATCGCGACGCAATTTGAGTCTTCTATCGTCATTAGGAGGCGCTGAACGTTACAATTCACTATCATTTTTGCGTCGGATTCGAAAATCTAGACTCACAGGAGAAGGATCATATTGTGCCCGAGACTGCAATATCCCCTTGGAGACAAGTCGGCTGGAGGACGATGTATTGAATCTCGAAGCAATTTGAGTGTCCCATCGTCATTAGAAGGCCCTGAACGTTACAATTAACTATCATTTTTGCGTCGGATTCGATAATCTAAACTCACAGGAGAACAACCATAAGGTGCCCGAGGCAGCAATAGACCCTTGGAGACAAGTCGGCTGGAGGACGATGTATTGGATCGCGACGCAATTTGAGTCTTCTATCGTCATTAGGAGGCCCTGAACGTTACAATTAACTATCATTTTTGCGTCGGATTCGAAAATCTAGAATTACAAGAGAACGACCATAAAGTGCCCGAGGCAGTATTAGATCCTTGGAGACAAGTCGGCTGGAGGACGATGTATTGTATCTCGACGCAATTTGAGTGTTCCATCGTCATTACAAGGCCCTGAACGTTACAATTAACTATCATTTTTGCGTCGGATTCGAAAATCTAGACTCACAGGAGAACGACCATAAGGTGCCCGAGGCAGCAATAGACCCTTGGAGACAAGTCGGCTGGAGGCCGATGTATTGAATCTCGACGCAATTTGAGTCTTCTATCGTCATTAGGAGGCGCTGAACGTTACAATTCACTATCATTTTTGCGTCGGATTCGAAAATCTAGACTCACAGGAGAAGGACCATGTGGTGCCCGAGGCAGCGATATCCCCTTGGAGACAAGTAGGCTGGAGGCCGATGTATTGAATCTCGACGCAATTTGAGTGTTCCATCGTCATTAGAAGGCCCTGAACGTTACAATTAACTATCATTTTTGCGTCGGATTCGAAAATCTAGACTCACAGGAGAAGGACCATAAGGTGCCCGAGGCAGCAATAGACCCTTGGAGACAAGTCGGCTGGAGGCCGATGTATTGAATCTCGACGCAATTTGGGTGTTCCATCGGCATTAGAAGGCCCTGAACGTTACAATTTAATATCATTTTAGCGTCGGATTCGATAATCTAAACTCACAGGAGAACGACCATAAGGTGCCCGAGGCAGCAACAGACCCTTGGAGACAAGTCGGCTGGAGGACGATGTATTGGATCGCGACGCAATTTGAGTGTTCCATCGTCATTACAAGGCCCTGAGCGTTACAATTAACTATCATTTTTGCGTCGGATTCGAAAATCTAGACTCACAGGAGAAGGATCATATGATGCCCGAGACAGCAATATCCCCTTGGAGACAAGTCGGCTGGAGGACGATGTATTGAATCTCGACGCAATTTGAGTGTCCCATCGTCATTAGAAGGCCCTGAACGTTACAATTTACTATCATTTTTGCGTCGGATTCGATAATCTAAACTCACAGGAGAACGACCATAAGGTGCCCGAGGCAGCAATAGACCCTTGGAGACAAGTCGGCTGGAGGACGATGTATTGGATCGCGACGCAATTTGAGTGTTCCATCGTCATTACAAGGCCCTGAGCGTTACAATTAACTATCATTTTTGCGTCGGATTCGAAAATCTAGACTCACAGGACAACGACCATAAGGTGCCCGAGGCAGCAATAGACCCTTGGAGACAAGTCGGCTGGAGGACGATGTATTGGATCGCGACGCAATTTGAGTGTTCCATCGGCATTAGAAGGAGCTGAACGTTACAATTAACTATCATTTTTGCGTCGGGTTCGAAAATCTAGACTCACAGGAGAACGACCATAAGGTGCCCGAGGCAGCAATAGACCCTTGGAGACAAGTCGGCTGGAGGACGATGTATTGGATCGCGACGCAATTTGAGTCTTCTATCGTCATTAGGAGGCGCTGAACGTTACAATTCACTATCATTTTTGCGTCGGATTCGAAAATCTAGACTCACAGGAGAACGACCATAAGGTGCCCGAGGCAGCAACAGACCCTTGGAGACAAGTCGGCTGGAGGCCGATGTATTTAATCTCGACGCAATTTGAGTGTTCCATCGGCATTAGGAGGCCCTGAACGTTACAATTAACTATCATTTTTGCGTCGGGTTCGAAAATCTAGACTCACAGGAGAACGACCATAAGGTGCCCGAGGCAGCAATAGACCCTTGGAGACAAGTCGGCTGGAGGACGATGTATTGGATCGCGACGCAATTTGAGTCTTCTATCGTCATTAGGATGCGCTGAACGTTACAATTCACTATCATTTTTGCGTCGGATTCGAAAATCTAGACTCACAGGAGAAGGATCATATGTGCTCGAGACTGCAATATCCCCTTGGAGACAAGTCGGCTGGAGGACGATGTATTGAATCTCGACGCAATTTGAGTGTCCCATCGTCATTAGAAGGCCCTGAACGTTACAATTAACTATCATTTTTGCGTCGGATTCGAAAATCTAGACTCACAGGACAACGACCATAAGGTGCCCGAGGCAGCAATAGACACTTGGAGACAAGTCGGCTGGAGGGCGATGTATTGGATCGCGACGCAATTTGAGTGTTGCATCGGCATTAGGCGGCCCTGAACGTTACAATTAACTATCATTTTTGCGTCGGGTTCGAAAATCTAGACTCACAGGAGAACGACCATAAGGTGCGCGAGGCAGCAATAGACCCTTGGAGACAAGTCGGCTGGAGGCCGATGTGTTGAATCTCGACGCAATTAGAGTGTTCCATCGGCATTAGGAGGCCCTGAACGTTACAATTAACTATCATTTTTGCGTCGGGTTCGAAAATCTAGACTCACAGGAGAACGACCATAAGGTGCCCGAGGCAGCAATAGACCCTTGGAGACAAGTCGGCTGGAGGACGATGTATTGGATCGCGACGCAATTTGAGCCTTCTATCGTCATTAGGAGGCGCTGAACGTTACAATTCACTATCATTTTTGGTCGGATTCGAAAATCTAGACTCACAGGAGAAGGATCATATTGTGCCCGAGGCAGCAATAGACCCTTGGAGACAAGTCGGCTGGAGGCCGATGTATTGAATCTCGACGCAATTTGAGTGTTCCATCGGCATTAGGAGGCCCTGAACGTTATAATTAACTGATCATTTTTGCGTCGGATTCGATAATCTAAACTCACAGGAGAACGACCATAAGGTGCCCGAGGCAGCAATAGACCCTTGGAGACAAGTCGGCTGGAGGCCGATGTATTGAATCTCGACGCAATTTGAGTGTTCCATCGTCATTAGAAGGCCCTGAACGTTACAATTAACTATCATTTTTGCGTCGGATTCGAAAATCTAGACTCACAGGACAACGACCATAAGGTGCCCGAGGCAGCAATAGACCCTTGGAGACAAGTCGGCTGGAGGCCGATGTATTGAATCTCGACATAATTTGAGTGTTCCATCGGCATTAGGAGGCCCTGAACGTTACAATTAACTATCATTTTTGCGTCGGATTCGATAATCTAAACTCACAGGAGAACGACCATAAGGTGCCCGAGGCAGCAATAGACCCTTGGAGACAAGTCGGCTGGAGGCCGATGTATTGAATCTCGACGCAATTTGAGTGTTCCATCGGCATTAGGAGGCCCTGAACGTTATAATTAACTATCATTTTTGCGTCGGATTCGATAATCTAAACTCACAGGAGAACGACCATAAGGTGCCCGAGGCAGCAATAGACCCTTGGAGACAAGTCGGCTGGAGGCCGATGTATTGAATCTCGACGCAATTTGAGTGTTCCATCGGCATTAGGAGGCCCTGAACGTTACAATTAACTATCATTTTTGCGTCGGGTTCGAAAATCTAGACTCACAGGAGAACGACCATAAGGTGCCCGAGGCAGCGATAGACTCTTGGAGACAAGTCGGCTGGAGGACGATGTATTGGATCGCGACGAAATTTGAGTCTTCTATCGTCTTTAGGAGGCGTTGAACGTTACAATTCACTATCATTTTTGCGTCGGATTCGAAAATCTAGACTCACAGGAGAACGACCATAAGGTGTCCGAGGCAGCAATAGACCCTTGGAGACAAGTCGGCTGGAGGCCGATGTATTGAATCTCGACGCAATTTGAGTGTTCCATCGGCATTAGGAGGCCCTGAACGTTATAATTAACTATCATTTTTGCGTCGGATTCGATAATCTAAATTCACAGGAGAACGACCATAAGGTGCCCGAGGCAGCAATAGACCCTTGGAGACAAGTCGGCTGGAGGCCGATGTATTGAATCTCGACGCAATTTGAGTGTTCCATCGTCATTAGAAGGCCCTGAACGTTACAATTAACTATCATTTTTGCGTCGGATTCGAAAATCTAGACTCACAGGACAACGACCATAGGTGCCCGAGGCAGCAATAGACCCTTGGAGACAAGTCGGCTGGAGGCCGATGTATTGAATCTCGACATAATTTGAGTGTTCCATCGGCATTAGGAGGCCCTGAACGTTACAATTAACTAACATTTTTGCGTCGGATTCGATAATCTAAACTCACAGGAGAACGACCATAAGGTGCCCGAGGCAGCAATAGACCCTTGGAGACAAGTCGGTTGGAGGCCGATGTATTGGATCGCGACGCAATTTGAGTCTTCTATCGTCATTAGGAGACGCTGAACGTTACAATTCACTATCATTTTTGCGTCGGATTCGAAAATCTAGACTCACAGGAGAAGGATCATATTGTGCTCGAGACTGCAATATCCCCTTGGAGACAAGTCGGCTGGAGGACGATGTATTGAATCTCGACGCAATTTGAGTGTCCCATCGTCATTAGAAGTCCCTGAACGTTACAATTAACTATCATTTTTGCGTCGGATTCGAAAATCTAGACTCACAGGACAACGACCATAAGGTGCCCGAGGCAGCAATAGACCCTTGGAGACAAGTCGGCTGGAGGACGATGTATTGGATCGCGACGCAATTTGAGTGTTGCATCGGCATTAGGCGGCCCTGAACGTTACAATTAACTATCATTTTTGCGTCGGGTTCGAATATCTAGACTCACAGGAGAACGACCATAAGGTGCCCGAGGCAGCAATAGACCCTTGGAGACAAGTCGGCTGGAGGACGATGTATTGGATCGCGACGCAATTTGAGTCTTCTATCGTCATTAGGAGGCGCTGAACGTTACAATTCACTATCATTTTTGCGTCGGATTCGAAAATCTAGACTCACAGGAGAACGACCATAAGGTGCCCGAGGCAGCAATAGACCCTTGGAGACAAGTCGGCTGGAGGCCGATGTATTCAATCTCGACGCAATTAGAGTGTTCCATCGGCATTAGGAGGCCCTGAACGTTACAATTAACTATCATTTTTGCGTCGGGTTCGAAAATCTAGACTCACAGGAGAACGACCATAAGGTGCCCGAGGCAGCAATAGACCCTTGGAGACAAGTCGGCTGGAGGACGATGTATTGGATCGCGACGCAATTTGAGTCTTCTATCGTCATTAGGAGGCGCTGAACGTTACAATTCACTATCATTTTTGGTCGGATTCGAAAATCTAGACTCACAGGAGAAGGATCATATTGTGCCCGAGGCAGCAATAGACCCTTGGAGACAAGTCGGCTGGAGGCGATGTATTGAATCTCGACGCAATTTGAGTGTTCCATCGGCATTAGGAGCCCCTGAACGTTATAATTAACTATCATTTTTGCGTCGGATTCGATAATCTAAACTCACAGGAGAACGACCATAAGGTGCCCGAGGCAGCAATAGACCCTTGGAGACAAGTCGGCTGGAGGCGATGTATTGAATCTCGATGCAATTTGAGTGTTCCATCGTCATTAGAAGGCCCTGAACGTTACAATTAACTATCATTTTTGCGTCGGATTCGAAAATCTAGACTCACAGGAGAAGGACCATGTGGTGCCCGAGGCAGCAATAGACCCTTGGAGACAAGTCGGCTGGAGGCCGATGTACTGAATCTCGACATAATTTGAGTGTTCCATCGGCATTAGGAGGCCCTGAACGTTACAATTAACTATCATTTTTGCGTCGGATTCGATAATCTAAACTCACAGGAGAACGACCATAAGGTGCCCGAGGCAGCAATAGACCCTTGGAGACAAGTCGGCTGGAGGCCGATGTATTGAATCTCGACGCAATTTGAGTGTTCCATCGGCATTAGGAGGCCCTGAACGTTATAATTAACTATCATTTTTGCGTCGGATTCGATAATCTAAACTCACAGGAGAACGACCATAAGGTGCCCGAGGCAGCAATAGACCCTTGGAGACAAGTCGGCTGGAGGGCGATGTATTGAATCTCGACGCAATTTGAGTGTTCCATCGTCATTAGGAGGCCCTGAACGTTACAATTAACTATCATCTTTGCGTCGGGTTCGAAAATCTAGACTCACAGGAGAACGACCATAAGGTGCCCGAGGCAGCAATAGACTCTTGGAGACAAGTCGGCTGGAGGACGATGTATTGGATCGCGACGAAATTTGAGTCTTCTATCGTCTTTAGGAGGCGCTGAACGTTACAATTCACTATCATTTTTGCGTCGGATTCGACAATCTAGACTCACAGGAGAACGACCATAAGGTGCCCGAGGCAGCAATAGACCCTTGGAGACAAGTCGGCTGGAGGCCGATGTATTGAATCTCGACGCAATTTGAGTGTTCCATCGGCATTAGGAGGCCCTGAACGTTATAATTAACTATCATTTTTGCGTCGGATTCGATAATCTAAACTCACAGGAGAACGACCATAAGGTGCCCGAGGCAGCAATAGACCCTTGGAGACAAGTCGGCTGGAGGCCGATGTATTGAATCTCGACGCAATTTGAGTGTTCCATCGTCATTAGAAGTTTTGCGTCGGGTTCGATAATCTAGACTCACAGGACAACGACCATAAGGTGCCCGAGGCAGCAATAGACCCTTGGGAGACAAGTCGGCTGGAGGCCGATGTATTGAATCTCGACATAATTTGAGTGTTCCATCGGCATTAGGAGGCCCTGAACGTTACAATTAACTATCATTTTTGCGTCGGATTCGAAATCTAGACTCACAGGACAACGACCATAAGGTGCCCGAGGCAGCAATAGACCCTTGGAGACAAGTCGGCTGGAGGCCGATGTATTGAATCTCGACGCAATTTGAGTGTTCCATCGGCATTAGGAGGCGCTGAACGTTACAATTCACTATCATTTTTGCGTCGGATTCGAAAATCTAGACTCACAGGACAACGACCATAAGGTGCCCGAGGCAGCAATAGACCCTGGAGACAAGTCGGCTGGAGGACGATGTATGGATCGCGACGCAATTTGAGTCTTCTATCGTCATTAGGAGGCGCTGAACGTTACAATTCACTATCATTTTTGGTCGGATTCGAAAATCTAGACTCACAGGAGAAGGATCATATTGTGCCCGAGGCAGCAATAGACCCTTGGAGACAAGTCGGCTGGAGGCCGATGTATTGAATCTCGACGCAATTTGAGTGTTCCATCGTCATTAGAAGGCCCTGAACGTTACAATTAACTATCATTTTTGCGTCGGATTCGAAAATCTAGACTCACAGGACAACGACCATAAGGTGCCCGAGGCAGCAATAGACCCTTGGAGACAAGTCGGCTGGAGGCCGATGTATTGAATCTCGACATAATTTGAGTGTTCCATCGGCATTAGGAGGCCCTGAACGTTACAATTAACTATCATTTTTGCGTCGGATTCGATAATCTAAACTCACAGGAGAACGACCATAAGGTGCCCGAGGCAGCAATAGACCCTTGGAGACAAGTCGGCTGGAGGCCGATGTAATGAATCTCGACGCAATTTGAGTGTTCCATCGGCATTAGGAGGCCCTGAACGTTAAATTAACTATCATTTTTGCGTCGGATTCGATAATCTAAACTCACAGGAGAACGACCATAAGGTGCCGAGGCAGCAATAGACCCTGGAGACAAGTCGGCTGGAGGCCGATGTATTGAATCTCGACGCAATTTGAGTGTTCCATCGGCATTAGGAGGCCCTGAACGTTACAATTAACTATCATTTTTGCGTCGGGTTCGAAAATCTAGACTCACAGGAGAACGACCATAAGGTGCCCGAGGCAACAATAGACTCTTGGAGACAAGTCGGCTGGAGGACGATGTATTGGATCGCGACGCAATTTGAGTCTTCTATCGTCATTAGGAGGCGCTGAACGTTACAATTCACCATCATTTTTGCGTCGGATTCGAAAATCTAGACTCACAGGGAGAACGACCATAAGGTGCCCGAGGCAGCAATAGACCCTTGGAGACAAGTCGGCTGGAGGCCGATGTATTGAATCTCGACGCAATTTGAGTGTTCCATCGGCATTAGGAGACCCTGAACGTTATAATTAACTATCATTTTTGCGTCGGATTCGATATCTAAACTCACAGGAGAACGACCATAAGGTGCCCGAGGCAGCAATAGACCCTTGGAGACAAGTCGGCTGGAGGCCGATGTATTGAATCTCGACGCAATTTGAGTGTTCCATCGTCATTAGAAGGCCCTGAACGTTACAATTAACTATCATTTTTGCGTCGGATTCGAAAATCTAGACTCACAGGACACGACCATAAGGTGCCCGAGGCAGCAATAGACCCTTGGAGACAAGTCGGCTGGAGGCCGATGTATTGAATCTCGACATAATTTGAGTGTTCCATCGGCATTAGGAGGCCCTGAACGTTACAATTAACTATCATTTTTGCGTCGGATTCGATAATCTAAACTCACAGGAGAACGACCATAAGGTGCCCGAGGCAGCAATAGACCCTTGGAGACAAGTCGGCTGGAGGCCGATGTATGAATCTCGACGCAATTTGAGTGTTCCATCGGCATTAGAAGGCCCTGAACGTTACAATTAACTATCATTTTTGCGTCGGATTCGAAAATCTAGACTCACAGGACAACGACCATAAGGTGCCCGAGGCAGCAATAGACCCTTGGAGACAAGTCGGCTGGAGGCCGATGTATTGAATCTCGACGCAATTTGAGTGTTCCATCGGCATTAGGAGGCGCTGAACGTTACAATTCACTATCATTTTTGCGTCGGATTCGAAAATCTAGACTCACAGGACAACGACCATAAGGTGCCCGAGGCAGCAATAGACCCTTGGAGACAAGTCGGCTGGAGGACGATGTTGATCGCGACGCAATTTGAGTCTTCTATCGTCATTAGGAGGCGCTGAACGTTACAATTCACTATCATTTTTGCGTCGGATTCGAAAATCTAGACTCACAGGGAGAACGACCATAAGGTGCCCGAGGCAGCAATAGACCTTGGAAACAAGTCGGCTGGAGGCCGATGTATTGAATCTCGAAGCAATTTGAGTGTTCCATCGGCATTAGGAGGCCCTGAACGTTATAATAATTATCATTTTTGCGTCGGTTTCGATAATCTAAACTCACAGGGAGAACGACCATAAGGAGCCCGAGGCAGCAATAGACCCTTGGAGACAAGTCGGCTGGAGGCCGATGTATTGAATCTCGACGCAATTTGAGTGTTCCATCGTCATTAGAAGGCCCTGAACGTTACAATTAACTATCATTTTTGCGTCGGATTCGAAAATCTAGACTCACAGGACAACGACCATAAGGTGCCCGAGGCAGCAATAGACCCCTGGAGACAAGTCGGCTGAAGGCCGATGTATTGAATCTCGACGCAATTTGAGTGTTACATCGGCATTAGGAGGCGCTGAACGTTACAATTCACTATCATTTTGCGTCTGATTCGAAAATCTAGACTCACAGGAGAAGGACCATGTGGTGCCCGAGGCAGCGATATCCCCTTGGAGACAAGTAGGCTGGAGGCCGATGTATTGAATCTCGACGCAATTTGAGTGTCCCATCGTCATTAGAAGGCCCTGAACGTTACAATTAACTATCATTTTTGCGTCGGATTCGAAATCTAGACTCACAGGAGAAGGATCATATTGTGCCCGAGACAGCAATATCCCCTTGGAGACAAGTCGGCTGGAGGACGATGTATTGAATCTCGACGCAATTTGAGTGTCCCATCGTCATTAGAAGGCCCTGAACGTTACAATTAACTATCATTTTTGCGTCGGATTCAATAATCTAAACTCACAGGGAGAACGACCATAAGGTGCCCGAGGCAGCAATAGGCCCTTGGAGACAAGTCGGCTGGAGGACGATGTATTGGATCGCGACGCAATTTGAGTGTTCCATCGTCATTACAAGGCCCTGAACGTTACAATTAACTATCATTTTTGCGTCGGATTCGAAAATCTAGACTACAGGGACAACGACCATAAGGTGCCCGAGGCAGCAATAGACCCTTGGAGACAAGTCGGCTGGAGGACGTTGTATGGATCGCGGACGCAATTTGAGTCTTCTATCGTCATTAGGAGGCGCTGAACGTTACAATTCACTATCATTTTGCGTCGGATTCGAAAATCTATACTCACAGGAGAAGGAGCATGTGGTGCCGAGGCAGCGATATCCCCTTGGAGACAAGTAGGCTGGAGGCCGATGTATTGAATCTCGACGCAATTTGACTGTTCCATCGTCATTAGAAGGCCCTGAACGTTACAATTAACTATCATTTTTGCGTCGGATTCGAAAATCTAGACTCACAGGAGAACGACCATAAGGTGCCCGAGGCAGCAATAGACCCTTGGAGACAAGTCGGCTGGAGGACGATGTATTGGATCGCGACGCAATTTGAGTCTTCTATCGTCATTAGGAGGCGCTGAACGTTACAATTCACTATCATTTTTGCGTCGGATTCGAAAATCTAGACTCACAGGACAACGACCATAAGGTGCCCGAGGCAGCAATAGACCCTTGGAGACAAGTCGGCTGGAGACCGATGTATTGAATCTCGACGCAATTTGAGTCTTCTATCGTCATTAGGAGGCGCTGAACGTTACAATTCACTATCATTTTTGCGTCGGATTCGAAAATCTAGACTCACAGGAGAACGACCATAAGGTGCCCGAGGCAGCAATAGACCCTTGGAGACAAGTCGGCTGGAGGCCGATGTATTGAATCTCGACGCAATTTGAGTCTTCTATCGTCATTAGGAGGCCCTGAACGTTACAATTAACTATCATTTTAGCGTCGGGTTCGAAAATCTAGACTCACAGGAGATCGACCATAAGGTGCCCGAGGCAGCAATAGACCCTTGGAGACAAGTCGGCTGGAGGACGATGTATTGGATCGCGACGCAATTTGAGTCTTCTATCGTCATTAGGAGGCCCTGAACGTTATAATTAACTATCATTTTTGCGTCGGATTCGATAATCTAAACTCACAGGAGAACGACCATAAGGTGCCCGAGGCAGCAATAGACCCTTGGAGACAAGTCGGCTGGAGGACGATGTATTGAATCTCGACGCAATTTGAGTCTTCTGTCGTCATTAGGAGGCGCTGAACGTTACAATTCACTATCATTTTTGCGTCGGATTCGAAAATCTAGACTCACAGGAGAAGGACAATGTGGTGCCCGAGGCAGCGATATCCCCTTGGAGACAAGTAGGCTGGAGGCCGATGTATTGAATCTCGACGCAATTTGAGTGTCCCATCGTCATTAGAAGGCCCTAAACGTTACAATTAACTACCATTTTTGCGTCGGATTCGATAATCTAAACTCACAGGAGAACGACCATAAGGTGCCCGAGGCAGCAATAGACCCTTGGAGACAAGTCGGCTGGAGGCCGATGTATTGAATCTCGACGCAATTTGAGTGTTCCATCGGCATTAGAAGGCCCTGAACGTTACAATTAACTATCATTTTTGCGGATTCGAAAATCTAGACTCACAGGACAACGACCATAAGGTGTCCGAGGCAGCAATAGACCCTTGGAAACAAGTCGGCTGGAGGCCGATGTATTGAATCTCGACGCAATTTGAGTGTTCCATCGGCATTAGGAGGCCCTGAACGTTACAATTAACTATCATTTTTGGCGTCGGGTTCGAAAATCTAGACTCACAGGAGAACGACCATAAGGTGCCCGAGGCAACAATAGACTCTTGGAGACAAGTCGGCTGGAGGACGATGTATTGGATCGCGACGCAATTTGAGTCTTCTATCGTCATTAGGAGGCGCTGAACGTTACAATTCACTATCATTTTTGCGTCGGATTCGAAAATCTAGGACTCACAGGAGAACGACCATAAGGTGCCCGAGGCAGCAATAGACCCTTGGAGACAAGTCGGCTGGAGGCCGATGTATTGAATCTCGACGCAATTTGAGTGTTCCATCGGCATTAGGAGGCCCTGAACGTTATAATTAACCTATCATTTTTGCGTCGGATTCGATAATCTAAACTCACAGGAGAATCGACCATAAGGTGCCCGAGGCAGCAATAGACCCTTGGAGACAAGTCGGCTGGAGGCCGATGTATTGAATCTCGACGCAATTTGAGTGTTCCATCGTCATTAGAAGGCCCTGAACGTTACAATTAACTATCATTTTTGCGTCGGATTCGAAAATCTAGACTCACAGGACAACGACCATAAGGTGCCCGAGGCAGCAATAGACCCTTTGAGACAAGTCGGCTGGAGGCCGATGTATTGAATCTCGACATAATTTGAGTGTTCCATCGGCATTAGGAGGCCCTGAACGTTACAATTAACTATCATTTTTGCGTCGGATTCGATAATCTAAACTCACAGGAGAACGACCATAAGGTGCCCGAGGCAGCAATAGACCCTTGGAGACAAGTCGGCTGGAGGCCGATGTATTGAATCTCGACGCAATTTGAGTGTTCCATCGGCATTAGAAGGCCCTGAACGTTACAATTAACTATCATTTTTGGCTCGGATTCGAAAATCTAGACTCACAGGAGAACGACCATAAGGTGCCCGAGGCAGCAATAGACCCTTGGAGACAAGTCGGCTGGAGGCCGATGTATTGAATCTCGACGCAATTTGAGTGTTCCATCGGCATTAGGAGGCGCTGAACGTTACAATTCACTATCATTTTAGCGTCGGATTCGAAAATCTAGACTCACAGACAACGACCATAAGGTGCCCAAGGCAGCAATAGACCCTTGGAGACAAGTCGGCTGGAGGACGATGTATTGGATCGCGACGCAATTTGAGTCTTCTATCGTCATTAGGAGGCGCTGAACGTTACAATTCACTATCATTTTTGCGTCGGATTCGAAAATCTAGACTCACAGGAGAACGACCATAAGGTGCCCGAGGCAGCAATAGACCCTTGGAGACAAGTCGGCTGGAGGCCGATGTATTGAATCTCGACGCAATTTGAGTGTTCCATCGGCATTAGGAGGCCCTGAACGTTATAATTAACCATCATTTTTGCGTCGGATTCGATAATCTAAACTCACAGGAGAACGACCATAAGGAGCCCGAGGCAGCAATAGACCCTTGGAGACATGTCGGCTGGAGGCCGATGTATTGAATTCTCGACGCAATTTGAGTGTTCCATCGTCATTACAAGGCCCTGAACGTTACAATTAACTATCATTTTTGCGTCGGATTCGAAAATCTAGACTCACAGGACAACGACCATAAGGTGCCCGAGGCAGCAATAGACCCTTGGAGACAAGTCGGCTGGAGGCCGATGTATTGAATCTCGACATAATTTGAGTGTTCCATCGGCATTAGGAGGCCCTGAACGTTACAATTCACTATCATTTTTGCGTCGGATTCGATAATCTAACTCACAGGAGAACGACCATAAGGTGCCCGAGGCAGCAATAGACACTTGGAGACAAGTCGGCTGGAGGCCGATGTATTGAATCTCGACGCAATTTGAGTGTTCCATCGGCATTAGAAGGCCCTGAACGTTACAATTAACTATCATTTTTGCGTCGGATTCGAAAATCTAGACTCACAGGACAACGATCATAAGGTGCCCGAGGCAGCAATGGACCCTTGGAGACAAGTCGGCTGAAGGCCGATGTATTGAATCTCGACGCAATTTGAGTGTTCCATCGGCATTAGGAGGCGCTGAACGTTACAATTCACTATCATTTTTGCGTCTGATTCGAACTA